>NW_027459730.1:0-191262 GCF_025594145.1 Primulina tabacum | reverse complement strand
GAAAAATAAAGACTTGAAATTCCTGAAACGTGTCGATGCGACTGGGAATGTTGCATAAAATATGATGAAAGGTAAATACATGAGGTAGGAATGGTAGAGATAAGAGGTGTTGTGATGTACCTTTGCTGTCTAAATGGATGGATTTTAACTTCAGTTATTTATCAATCCCCATCATCCTGATCTCTTTGTGATATCATTTTTCTTCAAAGTGAAATCCAACACTTCCCAATATTCTCATTGAAATCCCACATGTTCATCGTGTTGTAATCAGATATCAACTTGTCACGGGCTCCTCTTTCCATGTTATATATTTGAGGCTCAAAATTGTGCGGCTCGCTCGGCCTTGTTCATTTCAATGACGCAAATACTACCGTAAAAATGGCTGCTCCGATGAACAAGTACTCTCCCTACAAGTTTTGCAGACACGATGTACTTAGATAGGTCCAACTAAAAAGAGTATTTAAGATGGAAATATATATATATATAGCGGATACCGGAACATCGAAGTACATTCCAGCTGCAACCGATGGAAGGAATAGCCATGAAATGAGACCTAATGTAAATACAATACAATGAATGATCAGTTGATTCCACGTCCACGGAGTAATGAGGATAACAGTGAAAATCGTTAGACGGCATTTATTTTTGCACCTTGGAATCCAGTCGGAGGTCCGATTGATGCATATTCTGCTGAAAGGGTTTCCCAAAATGGTCCTGTACTTGCAAGTTTGAAAATGTAAGAAATTGGACATAATTATTTTTCGAGCCACTCTAGCTTATTCGATGAATCGAGCTTGAGCTTGAACATTGCCAATTATTAATCAAAACGTCGTTCTTTTTATAACAAGAACTACATGAGAAACCCCAAAGATTTTGAATATTTTTACCAGGATACCTGACAATCAATCCCTACATGGGTATCTTACACATCTCTCTGTATTTTTTGACTCCTTCACTCATCCAAAATGACATGAATACACCCCTATATCCTATTAAAATCAAAGGTTTCTTTCTTCTTCCATGTAATAATCAACATATTGGAAAAGAAAAGAGGTTTGGAAAGTAGCCACTGCGAGATATAAGATCATCTGTATAATTTATGACAAGAAACTTGACTTCTACTCGAATTATAGAGAGGAGCATTTGAGTGGCCAGTGAATAAAAGAGCTAAAAAAATCTTAAATATGTACACGCATCATCATTATTTCAAATGCAACAGTGCAAGATTTCCAAAACAATTCACGAGAAATTGTAAAATTGATCTCTAAGTTGATCTTTGTCATACGTGATTTTTGTTCTATCAGCAGTCAAATTTCAGTCTTCCTCTCCTTTCTTTCTTTTCTTCTTTTTCGAATTTTTGTTTGTAATTTCAATCATTTTTTCTTGCGAGCAACCAAAAATCCATTTTCCAATACAATTTATCCAAATTTAAATTCTCAAACAAAAAGCTTAGGCATGCATAAGTAAAATAAAACAGAAAAAGGAAGAAAATTACCGTTTACTCCACCTTCGAAGTAGGTGTGGTGTTGATCATACTCCCCATAAACAAAATCTTCCTGCAATCGCCAACCATGAAAACAAGACCAAAAATCTGTAAACTGCCCAATTAAACACAAGCCCAGAAAAATTCACCAACTTTTTATTTAAATCCACAACTAAAATACCGAGTCAATCCCATTAGTCTCCCAAGGGTCCTTCGGATCTTCATTAAGATCTGGCTCAACTTCAGACAGCCCCGCAAACAATCTTGTCGAGCTATTTTTGCCATCATTAACTCCGATTCCGTGAGATTTTGAAGATGGGGTACTCGGAATGAAGTCCAATTTTTTAATTTCATTTGATTCTGATCTCTTTTGGGACAAAATCTTGGGGATTGAACTACTCGAAAGAGCTGAGAGTGTCACTGAAACCGCCATTTTCAGCTGTTCTATGAATTCGTCTCAATTTTCTATTGTTTTTAAATTTGTGTGTATTTCCGGATGACGAGGTTACTTGATATCATCTACATGAATGTCTAATCAGAACCGACACGTGTGATAACACTTTTTTATTGGGTTGTTACTGTGGAATATCTGTTCAGCCGGTGAGTTTAGATGTGGGAGGGATTGTGATTTGTGAATGAGAGATGGAGAACTTTCATTTGTTATCCAATAAATTGTATTTATATAGTTGCTTTTTTATTTTGCTTGAATATTTTAAGTGTTTTATGATTTTTATTTTATGATATTATTGATTATCGCCGTCACATAACTTCTCGTATTGTAGTTATCTGCTCCGTACTTGGCTACCTAACGTTTACCGTGGACACAATATTGACTTAAATTTTATAATCCAAGTTAAAAATAGATATGTTATTATTATCTCAGTTTATTATAATATTATTCATGATCCCATTTACGTAAATATTTGTTTTAATTATCATCTTATTTTTAAGCAATTTGAGCAGAAAATGGAAAAAAAAAAAAAAAAAAAAACTTTAGCTAACTGCACATGTATCAATAGTGTACAGAGTAGGTCTCTTGTGAGACGGTCTTATGAATCTTTATCTATGAGATGAGTCAATACTACCGATATTCACAAAAAAAGTAATATTGTTAGCATAAAAAGTAATTTTTTTATAAATTACCCAAATAAGATATTTGTCTCATAAAATACGACCCGTGAATCCGTATCACAATAGTCAATAAAACACTTTCTATCATTTTACTTCTTAAAATTTTTTGTTAAGTGTTATTCCTAGTATAACACGGAAAAAACTTTAGTGCAGTGTATTGGATACATCTTATAAAAATGTGAAGGTTAATTTTTCAATTTAAAATTTGTTAGAGTATATTTTAAAACAATAAATTATAATTTGTAAATCAACTTGATTTCTTTGTAAAATTTAAATAATAGTTTATAAACAATGTTTTTTTTAGAATCTCATAAATCTATATGTGGGAGATTAGATATGGCAAATTGCGTAAGACGGTGCACGAATTTGTTCACATTTCTACCGACATGACAAAAACTATCAAACATCATGTGCTAAGAGAGCTAAAATATTCAAAACAGAATTGCTTTCAAAGCTTAGATTTTGCAAAACTGAGATAATGCTTGTGTTGGTCCCACGTGCGGAATTTGAGATAATAAATCCGAAAATAAAGAATAAATTGGACACCGAGATTTACGTGGAAAACCCCTAAAAATTATTAGGGTAAAAACCACGTGCAAGATGAAAAGAATTCCACTATAATATTTTGTGGTGTACAACTCACTCACTGTGTTTCCAAAGAGAACAAACGCTCTCTTAATATAGGGAAACAAACACCTCACAAATATTTTAGAACTAATAGGATGAGAGAAAACTCGAAGAAGAGATAATTTCAGAATGAAGGGGGGAGCTCTATTTATAGAGCTCATTGACCGTGTGAATACGCGTTAAAAACGCGTATTCATATTTCCATCTGAAAATTGATGCCAACCCACGTTTTTTTGAACAGCCCCCTTTCTTTGACTTCTTTGCCCACTTGGCCGACATTTCTCCCACTTGGAGATTTGATTGAGAATCAAACACGTCTCCACACATCCTTTCAATCTTGTCATTCTCTGCTGCTTACGTTTCTGCTAGGCCACTTGAGAATCTACACAACTCAACATATCAGTGTTCACTGGCTTGGTCAGAAAATCAGCTATGTTGTCCTTCGTATGGATCTTCTGCATATCCACGCTTCTTTCTTCTACTACTTCCCGCACAAAGTGAAATTGTACTCCAATGTGTTTAGTCCTGGAATGATTGGCTGGATTCCTTGCGATGTGCAAGGCACTCTGACTGTCACAAAACAAAGGAACATTAACTTGTTTGTGTCTGATCTCCTCCAATAACCTTTTAATCTATATTGCCTCCTTGCAAACTTGAGTAGCTATCATGTATTCTGCCTCTGTTGTAGATAACGCCACAACTGTATGCAGTTATGAAACCCAGCTTACTGCTCCTCTCGCAAGTGTAAACACATAACCAGTAGTAGATTTCCTCTTATCAGGATCACCTGTATAATCTGAATCGACATAGCCCCTGAGTGTAAAATCCGATCCTCCATAACATAATGCAGCATTCGAGGTACCCTTAATGTATCGAAGGATCCTTTTAACAGTGCTCCAATGCTCTCGTCCAGGATTCGCCATATACCGACTAACTGCTCCCACTGCTTGAGCAATATCCGGTCTTGTACAGATCATAGCGAACATCAAACTTCCTACTGCTGATGCGTACGGTACTCGAGACATCTCCATCCTCTCTGCTTCACTGCTAGGACACATCTCGAAGGATAACTTGAAGTTAACAGGAAGAGGGGTCGAAATTGGCTTACTATCTTGCATGTTGAAGCGTTGCAAGACTTTCTTCAAATAATTTTTTTGGGAAAGCCAAATCTTTCTGTTACTTCTGTCTCGATGAACTTGCATCCCTAGAATCTTGTTTGCTGGTCTCAAGTCCTTCATATCAAATTCCCTAGCCAACTGTGCATTCAATCCTTGGACCTGATCTTTGTTGGGGCCTGCTACAACATGTCGTCCACATACAACAGCAAAATGATATAATCATCATCAGAACTCTTGAAATACGTACAAGGGTATGCACTCAATCTGTTGTATCCAAGGCTCATGATATAGGAATCAAATCTCTTGTAACAACACCTCGACGCCTGTTTGAGATCGAACAGAGATTTGTTCAACCTGCAAACCAAGTTCTCTTTGCCTTTTTCCGCAAAACCTTCTGGCTGGAGCATATAGATTTCTTCTTCAAGATCTCCATGAAGAAATGTCGTTTTCACATCTAGCTGTTCTAGATGTAGGTCAAACACCGCACATAATGCCAACACTACTCTGACTGTTGTAAGCCGAACCACAGGAGAAAATATCTCATTGAAGTCGATGCCTTCTTTCTGAGCATATACTTTTACCACCACTCTAGCACGATACCGCTCTACTTGGTTATTGCCATCACGCTTGATCTTATAGACCCATCTGTTTCCAATGGCTTTCCTCCTCGTGGTAGTGTAACAAGATCCCAAGTTTTATTCATGTCCAATGCCTCCAATTCTTCTTGCATTGCTATCATCCACAAGGATACATCTGAGCTTTGAGTAGCCTCGTGGAAACTCGATGGCTCACCATCATCTGATAATCAATATGCAATGTTGCTTTCAGTGACATAATCTGAAAGCCAACCTGGTGGTCTTCTGTCTCGAGTTGACTGCCTCACATTGGAAACCTCAGACTCAACATGTTCTTGTTCTTCGTGTTCTGATACTGCTTCACAAGAAACTTGACTTTCATCCGTCTTATTTTCCACCTGAAAAATAGTAGTTTCTGAATTCGGTGTGCCTTTGTCTCCCTTTACTTTATCTTCCTCGAAGATAACATCTCTACTGATGACAAGCTTGTGAACAGTAAGATCCCACAAGCGAAACCCCTTTACTCCATCATCATAACCCAAGAAGATACATTTTCTGGATTTCGAATCCAACTTTGATCTTTCTTGCTCATTGTACAGAACGTACACCGAACTTCCAAATGTATGCAAATGAGAATAATCTGTCGGCTTCCCAGTCCACATCTCTATCGGAGTCTTCAAATCAATCGCCACTGAAGGAGAACGATTGATAATATAACAAGCGGTTTAGACTGCTTCTGCCCAAAATGACTTGTCTAGACCCGGAGTCCTCAACATAGCTCTTGTTCTGTCCAACAAGGTCCTATTCATCCGCTATGCCACTCCATTCTATTGAGGTGTGTAAGCCGTCGTAAAATGTCTTTTGATGCCTTCGTGTTGACAATATGCATTAAACTCGTCACTGGTATATTCTCCTCCATTGTCAGTCCTCAGACACTTGATTTTCTTTTCTGAACCAAGTTCAAACCGCACTTTGAAATCTTTGAAGACTTGGAAAACATCTGATTTCTTCTTGATTGGATACACCCAACATCTCCTAGAGAAATCATCAATGAACGACACAAAGTATCTCGCTCCTCCTAGGGATACAACCGGTGCTTGCCAAACATCCGAATGAATCAGCTCCAATATGATTTTGCTCCTGGCAGTAGAAGTGTCAAACTTTAATCTGTGCTGTTTACTGGTAACACAATGTTCACAAAAGGGTAGTGACACTTTTGTAAGTCCCGACAGCAGCTTCCGTTCTGAGAGAATTTTCAACCCTCGTTCTGACATATGCTCGAGCTTTCTATGCCATAACAGTGTTAATTCTTCTCCTGAACCAATTGATGCAACAGCTAGTTCTGCCTCTTTGTGTGTTTCTCCCAAAAGTACATACAGATTTGCAGCAACCTTTTCCGCCTTCATAACCACAAGCGCACCCTTCACAATTTTCATGATCCCTTTCTCGATACGTGTTTTGCACCCGATGTCATCCAATTGCCCCAAGGACAAAAGATTTTTCGTTAGTCATTTCACATGTCGTACCTCCTGTATGGTGCGAATGATGCCATCAAAAATTTTAATTTCGATAGTACCGACCCCGGCGATTTTCAAGGCATGATCATTTCCCATGAATACAGATCCTCCTGAGACTGGTTCATACTAATCAAACCATTCTTCCGAGACGTCATGTGCCACGTCGCTCCTGAATCCATGTATCACAAAATTTGTGTCTGCCTTCTGCAACTGTTGCCGCTTTGCTGAATATATTTCACCGCTGCCTGAAGTACTGACCACATTTCCTTGAGAATTCTTCTCGATACTTGTATACTCTTTCTTGAAGCCCTTTACCACCACATTTAAAGCAGTAAATATTTTTCTTCTTACTTCTCGACTTTGATCAACCTCGTCTTTGGCTCCCACTGGAGTCACGGTCCACAAATCTTCCTCTTATCATTGGTAAAGCCTCTGCCTGCTTCGAAGTTACCAACCTGTCTTCCTATTCTTGCGCTGGCTTTCTTCTCCGAGAACCGCAGTTAAGACATCGTCGAATTTTAGAAAGCCCATAAGAATATTGTTGGTAATGTTGATGATAAGTTGATCGTATGAACCTGGTAGATTTTGAAGTAGAAGCTCCGCACGTTTATTTTCCCATATTTATGCTCCATGGAAGTGAGTTGGGCAAATAGAGTATTTAGTGTGTTGATATGGTCGGTCATCGATGAGGATTCCGCCATCTGAAGAGTATAAAGCCTTTCTTTAGGAAAATCATGTTGTGTAGCGACTTGACCTCGTACATCTTTGTCAGATTATCCCAGATAACTTTGGCTGTTTTTATCTCAGAGAACTTGACAAAACTTCGTCTGCTATAGCCAAATGTAAATTGGCAACAACATTATCATTCATCTCATTCCACTTTCCATCATCCGCAATCTCCACCGGTCTATCTCCAATAGCTGCCAAGCAATTCTCTTTTCTTAAAACTGCTTGTATCTTTATTTTTCACAACAAAAATTGCTTCCGTTGAACTTTGCTATCTCATACCTTCCCGTCATTATGTCTACAACAATTTAGTAGACTGAACAAAATAATCCAGCCTTGATAAAAAAATCTCAAAAAATCTTTTCTGATGTGGAAGATTAGTCTAGGCTGCAACGACAGAGCATACTCAGAATTTTAAGAAATTTTAAACCAAGGCTCTGATACCACTTGTTGGTCCCACGTGCGGAATTTGAGATAATAAATCCGAAAATAAAGAATAAATTGGACACCGAGATTTACGTGGAAAACCCCTAAAAATTATTAGGGTAAAAACCACGGGCAAGATGAAAAGAATTCAACTATAATATTTTGTGGTGTACAACTCACTCACTATGTTTCCAAAGAGAACACACACTCTCTTAATACAGGAGAACAAACACCTCACAAATGTTATAGAACTAATAGGATGAGAGAAAACTCGAAGAAGAGATAATTTCATAATGAAGGGGGGAGCTCTATTTATAGAGCCTATTGGTGTGAATACGCGTTAAAAACGCGTATTCATATTTCCGTCTGAAAATTTGATGCCAACCCACGTTTTTATTGAACAGAGCCCCCTTTCTTTTGACTTCTTTGCCCACTTGGCCGACATCTTGGACAGCTAAGGAAAATTAAAACAAACTCGAACTAGATTAAACTCACATGAAGAACAACAACATACCATGATATATATCACTCAATTCTGCAGCAAAAACGATCATGAATGACTAATCACCTCTAGCCGAAGCAACAAAACCGGCCAAGATGATCTCGAATCACACACTCACACTAAGCATTGACTTAGTTCATTATACCACGCATCCACATCAAGTCTAAAACATCTCACTGGAGGTTTATCTACTTTTCTCTATGAGTGATGATTATCCAGATCCACAATCACACTTAGATTTGCGGCTTTCCGGAATTCATCCAAGTAAGACCGCACCCAATCCCTTGATCGAAAATTGTTGCTTATGATCTCATGTTTGAATCGGCATAGCTCTTTCCATACAGCCCAAGCATATATCACATAAACTCAAACTCAAAACTTAAACCGTCTTTGACATGAATCCTCAACGATATAGCACAATCAATAAAGACGGTTCTACACTATTTAAACATGACTAGATATCAGTATTATTCCGTATCTTATGCACCAATGGGCAAAATTAAACAATGACTCGTACATGTTTCTTGGGCTCCACAATGTTGGGAAAACACCGAGCGATGTCGATCACGATGATAATAACACCCAAACAATGCGGAATAAAATAATCACAGAAACAAAGATTTACGTGTTCACCAATATAGGCTACGCCCACGGAGCACTGCAACTTTATACTGGAAGAAATATTACAAAAGTGTATACACCAATACACTAATATCTCACACTCCCAAACCCAGTATACGAGAAATAATTTCTCTAACTTACACAAGAGAATTCCCGCACTCAAGAAAAAAATACACTCTTTTTTTTCTATGCACTCTCTCTTTATCAAAGCTGAAAGCTTTTGATTTGGATACATAACTGAAGGAATTGAGCTCATTTATAACTAATTCTTTCATTCAGTTTTATGAGTTTTCCGATGTGGGATATGATTTTCTGAATTTTTAATTCAGCGTGGACCCCCACCTCATTAAAAATCTCACCTAACAATTCTTCTTTCCACTTGAAGACTTGATTTAATCACGTCTTCATACCTTCACACCATCATTGCAGCATCTCATATCTCCATTTATACTTGCAGTCCGACTGAAGTTGAACACAACTTCAGTTTGTCAATGGTTACTGTCTTTGTGAGCATATCGGCTGGATTCTACTTCCAGGAATCTTCTCCAGCATCAAGATTCCATCTTCCAGCACTGATCTGATGAAATGGTACCTAACTGTATCTGTCCTAGCATGATAAACATGATTTTTTTTGCTAAATGAATAGCACTCTGACTGTCACAGTGTAACTTGCTATCTTCAAGCTTCTGACCCAATTCTTCTAGAAAGGATCTCAACCATATCATCTCCTTGCTAGCTTCTGTAACTGCTACGTATTCATTCATAGTAGAAAGCGCAACTATCTTTTGCAATTTAGATATCCAGCTTACAACTGTACCACCTAATGTGAACACATATCCAGTAGTACTTTTCCTGCCATCCAGGTCACCACCCATATCGGCATCGACAAACCCTGTAAGCCCAATTTTGACCTCCTGAAGTATAAAGTGTTAACTAGCGGTACCTTTCAAATACCTGAGAATCCACTTAATTGCTTCCCAGTGTTGCTTTCCTGGATTAGTCATAAACCTGCTCACAACTCCCACTGCATGTGCTATGTCTGGTCTTGTACACACCATTGCATACATGAGGCTTCTGACAGCAGAAGCATAAGGAACCTTATTCATATAAGCCTGCTCCTGCTCCGTCGATGGTGATTGTGCTTTGGTTAGTTTGAAATGACTAGCCAAAGGAATTTCATCCATATTAAATCTACTAACCACCTTTTTCACGTACTCTTCTTGAGATAACTTCAAGAATCCATTCACCCGGTCTCTTAAGATCCTCATTCCAAGGATTTGCTTTGCAGCACCCAAATCCTTCATGGCAAATTCCTTTGATAAATCTTTCTTCAGTTTATCAATTTCTTCAAGACAAGCTCAAGCTATCAGCATATCATCTACATATAGCAGTAGTATGATATAAGAACCGTCAAACTTTTTCACATAACAACAGTGATCAGCTTGACACTTTAGGAAACCATTATTACTCATGAATCCATCAAACTTCTTGTACCACTGTCTTGGAGCTTGTTCGAGACCATACAAGCTCTTCTGAAGTTTGCACATCATTTTTTCTTTTCCCCGTACTTCAAAGCCCTGTGGCTGCTTCATATAAATTTCTTCATCTAGATCACCATGAAGAAACGCAGTCTTTACATTCAACTGCTCCAACTGTAAGTCTTCCTTCGCCACTAGTCCAAGTACAGTCCTGATAGTGCTTAATTTAACCACCGGAGAGAAAATCTCGGTGTAATCAATTCCTTCCCGCTGTTGGGAGCCTTTTACAACAAGTCTTGCCTTGTACCACTTGCTACCATCATGCTCTTTCTTTTAACCGTACACACCCACTTGTTATGTAACGCTTTTTTGCCTTGCGGAAGTTCTGTCAACTCCCACGTCTGATTGGATGACAGTGAATCCATCTCATCTTCCATGGCCAACTCCCACTTGGTTGAATCATCATTTTGCATTGCCTCTTCATAGGTCTCCGGTTCACATTTGTCTGTCAGCAAAATAGAGTTGAAGTGCGGGGCAGTATCTTTCAGGTGGTCTAATGTTCTCAAAGATCTCCTTAGTTCAATCACCGGAGTTTGTGGGTCAACTTTGGTACATTTCTTACTTGTTTGATTTTCCAACAAATCACTTGACATCTTCATCTGTAAATCACCCATATCAACAATTTCCAAGGGGTTTTCCATCAGCCAGGAAAACTTTTCCGTAATCGCCAGCGATGTAATATCAAGACATCGCGATCACCAGTGGTATGAAATGATGCTCCCGAATCCATAACCCAAGAATCAACATGGCTTTCCATGGATAATAGCAGAGCATCATGTACTTCCTCAGTGACAGCATTGGCATTATTCTTCGTTGATCTGCAGTTCTTTTTCAGGTGACCAGTCTCACCACAGCTCCAGCACTTCATATTCTTTTCAAGGATGTTTTTGTCTCTTCTATTTCTTGATTTGGATTTACCGCCATCGGTTGGAACTCCTTTCACCACTCCTGCCTCTTCCTCTGTATCAAGATTTAGAGCAGATCTCGATGATGTTGCTTCACCCGAGTCTTTCCTGCGAACTTCTTCAGCAAGGATTTGATCTCTAACATCATTGAGTTGTAGTTTCCCTTTTCCAACAGGGTTGCTAACCGCTGCCCGCATCGGTTCCCAATTGTCTGGTAAAGATGCCAGAAGAATAAGTGCCTGAATCTCATCATCAAATTTGATGTCCACCGATGTCAGCTGAGAGACAATCGTGTTGAATTCATTTATGTGTTTTGCCACGAAGCACCTTCTCCCATCTTCAAGTTGAATAACTTCTTCATGAGATGTACTTTGTTGTTTGCTGATGGCTTCTCGTACATGTCTGACAGATTGGTCATCATCTCTTCTGTGGTTTTTGTCTCTGCCACGTTATGTGCCACATTCTTCGTTAGGGTAAGTCGTATAACACCTAACACCTGTCGGTCAAGGAGCTCCCAGTCATCATCCTCCATCTTTTCCGGTTTCTTTCCTGATAGAGGTTGATGCAAGCTTCTTACTGTACATAAAATCTCTTATCTATAACCGCCAGAACGAAAAATATGTTCCGTCGAACTTGTTGATTCCCGGTCCCGATCCATCATCTCGCGCCATCACTTCTCTGGCCTTAGCAAAAATCTAAAAAATCTTTTCTGATGTGGAAGATCAGAAAGAGCTGCAACCACAGAGCATACTCATAATTTTTAAGAATTTTCACAACAAGGCTCTGATATCATGTTGGGAAATTACACCGAAGTGATGCCGATCACGATGATAATAGCACCCAAAAATTGCGGAATAACATAATCAACAAGAATACAAAGATTTACGTGGTTCACCCAATATAGGCAACGTCCACGGAGCACTTCAACTTTTATAAACCGGAAAGAAATATTACAACAAGTGATACACCAATACCCTAAATAAGCTCACACTCCCAAACCCGAGTATACCGAGAAATAATTTCTCTAACTCACACAAGAGAATTCCCGCACATCAAGAAAAAACTACACTCTTTTTTTTTCTATACACTCTCTTTTTATCAAAGCTGAAAAGCTTTTGATTTGAGATACAATAACTGAAGGAATTGAGCTCTATTTATATACTAATTCTTTCATTCAGTTTTATAAGTTTTCCGATGTGGGATATGATTTTCTGAATTTTTAATTCAGCGTGAGCCTCACCTTATTAAAAATCTCACCTAACACACAAAGCATACAACATCCGCTCACATGAGATGATGTTTCTACAAATTCAATTCATTAGGAATAAAATCATTGAAATGCACGCTAAAATAATATTCGAACCTTTTGGGAATTGCGAAGTTCCAATATACTTCCACCACAATTCCAATGAGTAAGAAGTTTGTGAATCCAAGTATTGTAACAATCGGTTTCAAGAAGATATCCAGATGTAACCGAATAAGACATTTAGCTCCAATTTCCAATATCTTATATCATCTTAACGAGATATCAAGAACGAACTAAGCTTCAATTTAGGAAATGAGAAACGCACGGCTTCCTCATTCCAGTCTCAACATATTGAGTGGTTTCGATATGCGAAAGATGGTATAATTAAATGACAGTCAATAGATTATTTACAAATTTATTTATTTGAAAATTTTAGAACAGATTAATTGTTGAATAGGTTGGTTTCTTGTGAGACGATCTCACAAATCTTTATCTGTGAGACGCGTCAACCCTACCGATATTTACAATAAAAGTAATACTTTTAGCATAAAAAATAACATTTTTTCATTGATGACCTAAATAAGATATCCGTCTCACAAAATACAACCCGTGAAACTGTTTCACACAAATTTTTGCATTAATTGTTACTCATAAAAAAATTTAACGACTCCTTAAAATATAAAGTTGGCATATTTTTTGGGAATAAAAATATCTTATTTTGTTTTAAAATTTGTAAATGATTTGTATAATAAACAGGGGAAGTTATGAAAAATTCTCAATCAAAACATTTTCTTTGGGTTAACTTCCTACCCACAAAATTGTGGTACTATGTCATACAAAATGTGGTACACTTCATGTGAAAATGTGGTACACTTCATGTGAAAATATGGTACTAAAAAAGTACCCAGGAACTGAACACAAAAAAATCGACGGTCGGATACTGAAGGCCAATATCCGGTAATAAGAAATTATAATTTGATGGGTTGTTTTATATGAATTTTTTTGATGGATTTCAAGGTAAATAAATAAATTCCTTCATTCTCCGTTGAATTCGTTCGGCTTTCAGCTCCGTGAATTTATCTCCGTGTTCCGAAAATCCACCATGTTAGCTAAGTTTCAGCATTCAGACGCTAACTGTGTTACACATATTTAATTCCATAAAGGCCACAACACCAAGCGTGGGAGCTTCAGTCACTCCACCCTTCAAGAAATCCAATGATCAGACCAATAAGGAGCAGCGCAAACAAGTTTTGAAGTGTCCAAGTGTTGGGAAAATTTCCAGAATGGTTCTGCGGGAAACCCACGCGGTAGAGCTGAGAAAAATGGTGGCTTTGGGGCTAGTTTACGAACTCAAGGTGATGTCTTTAATGACAAGAATGGAGGGTAGTTGAAGCGGCGGTGTCGCGGGAAGATTTAGTGGGAAATCTTGATGGTGGGGTTAAGATGAACGGAAATTTTCGGGTGGATTTGAGGTCTGGAGATGGTGTGGAGAAAAGTGTATGAAGATTGTTCGTTGATTAATGGTGGGAGAAATGGTGTGTTTTGTGAAAGGAAAGGTGAGCAAAAATGGTGGGGTGAGAGAATTTAATGGAAAGGTTAGGGGCGTAGGGGGATTAATGGGAGTGGAGGACAAAGTGCGTGCCAAATGGTTCGACGAAATGGAGGAGATATGGGGGGTGTATTCCTGGGATGTTGGAAGCTCTGGAGGTTGTTGAGGACTTGGACGAGGCATTAAAGCCTTGGGCAATGAACTTGACTAACAAAGAAAGGAGCATACTTTGAAGAGCAGTTGCAGTGGGAAAGGGCTATGGATATTTTCGAGTGGTTTAAAGGGAAAGGATGTTATGAAGTGAACGTCATTCATTACAACATAATGCTTAGGATTCTTGGGAAAGCGCGGCAGTGGTGTGAGGTTGAGAGGTTGTGGGGCGAAATGGTGGAGAGGGGGATCCAGCCAATAAATTCAACTTATGGAACTTTGATTGATGTGTATAGCAAAGGTGGGCTCAGGGAGGAAGCAATCAAGTATTTGGAATTGATGAAGGAACGTAGAATGGAGCCAGATGAAGTGACCATGGGGACTGTGGTTCAAATGTATAAAAAGGCAGGGGAGTTTGAGACAGCTGAGGAGTTTTTCAAGAAATGGTCGGTCAGTGAGCGGGTGGTGGATGAGCGTAGAAGTGTTACATCGAGGAGCAAACGAGGTGCTAATGGTGATTCGGGGGCAAATGCTTGTTTGAGCGTGTATACATATAATACCTTGATCGACACTTATGGAAAAGGTGGGAAACTCCAAGAAGCAAGTGAGACTTTTGAAAGAATGCTCAAAGAAGAGATTGTGCCCACCACGGTGACTTTCAATACTGTGATACACATGTATGGTAATAATGGTCAGCTAGGGGAAGTTGCCTCGCTGATAAAGAAAATGGAGGAGGTTAACTGCTCTCCCGATACTCGAACATTCAACATTCTCATCTCCCTTTATGCTAAGCATGATGACATCGATATGGCATCGATCTATTTGAAGAAGATGAAAGATGCTTCTCTTGAACCAGATGCTGTCACTTATCGAACTATCCTTTATGCTTCTCAATAAGGCAATGGTTTCTGAAACTGAGGATCTTGTCTCGGAGATGGATGAAAGAGGATTGGAGATTGACGAATTCACACAATCTTCTTTGACCTCGAATGTACATAGAATCCGGGGATGTTGGAATCATCGTGGGCATGGTTCGAGAGATTCCACGTTGCAGGGAACATGAGTTCTGAATGTTACTTTCGGCCAACATTGATGCTTTTGGCGAAAGGGGGCATGTCTTGGAATCTGAGAAAGTTTTCAACTGTTGCCTAGAGAAGAAAAAATCGAGTGCCTTGAGTTTAATGTGATGATTAAAGCATACGGCATCAGCAAGAAATTCGAACAAGCCTGCTGCTTATTTGATAGCATGGACAGATATGGTGTAATTCCTGATAGATGTAGCTATAATTCCCTCGTACAAATGCTTTCTAGTGCTGACCTGCCACAAAAGGCGACTTTCTATCTTACAAGAATGCAACAGGCTGGATTGGTGCTCGATTGTGTCCCATATTGTGCTGTGATATCGAGTTATTCAAAGTTAGGCCAGGTGGACATGGCTGTAAGTTTGTACGAAGAGATGGTTGGATATGACATAAAACCAGATGCCATTGTTTTCGGTGTCCTGATAAATGCTTTTGCAGACACAGGAAGCGTAAAAGAAGCTAAAAATTATGTAAAAGCCATGAGAGACTTGGACTTGCCTGTAAATGATGTTATATGCAAGTCTTTATCAAGCTATATACGAAAGTGGGATTATTAGGAGAAGCTCGAGAAGCATATAAGGCGCTTCAATCATTTGAGGCAGGTGTAGACGTATACTCCTCGAATTGTATGATTGATCTCTTTAGTGAGAGGTCTATGATATCCGAGGCGGAAAGAATATTCAAGAATCTGAACCAATCCGGGAATGCAAACGAATTTTCCTATGCTATGATGCTGCGTATGTACAAGAAAAATGGGAGGTTTGTGGAAGCATTTGGTATTGCACGAAAAATGAGGGAACAGGACTCATGACCGACTTGTTGAGTTCAATAACGTGCTAGGATTGTATGCATCTGACGGGCGTTTTAAGGAGGCAGCAGCCACTTTCGATGAGATGCTGCAATCTGATATTCAACCGGACAATTCTACGTTCAAAACGCTCAAAATAGTTCTCTTGAAATGTGGAGTTCCAACTAGTGCAGTCGACAATCTTGAACTGATTAGGAAGAAGGATGCTCAGAAGGGTTTGCAAGCATGGACTTCAACTCTTCGTTCTGTCATCGGCTGAAATGATCATGGTGATGTTTGTATTTATAGCATCTAGTTTTGCTCCTTGTTTCAAAGAGAACACGAAGACTTTGCTCTCGAGTTCTGCGTAGTTGTATAATGTATTTAAACACAGAGCTATCACACAGAGCAATTCTCGTCACATGGTTCTTGCTACATCATCTGCTATATTTATCGTTTTGTTGACTATATATTTGACACATTACAAGAAACGAAACAACATCCAATCAATGTTGCGATAACGCAGCGCTCACATTGCAGAAGGTTTGAGATTCCATAGATTTGCAGTTTGCCGAGTAAATGCTGTTATGCTAATGTAAAGAAACTAATATCATTTAGAGCCAAATTTCAAACGCTTCACAGATATTATATATAAACCAATGGTGCTGCCCCCATCACCTCCCTCGTTTGTGGTAAGGTGGGGTATGTCCAGAAAATAGGAAAATGGAAGTTGAATAGAGGTCAAACACAAGCTAAACTTCAAATATCACCAAACTATAATTAAAATTGAATTATATTGTTCAATAATTAATTATATTGTTCAATAATTTGTTAGTCGCTAAAAAATTTTAATTTATTTAAAATTAAATAAAATAACAAACAAAAGCTATATTTCAAAATATCTGTTTGACAAATATGGATAACTGAGTTCGAACTAAACGAATCAAATTTGAATAAGAATATTAATTAAGATGAACCGGACTCCAGCCTAAACTAGTTCGCATTTGTATAATGGACTGACTAAAAATCAGTGTGTATGTGAGAAAAACTCAAAAGAGTAATATATAGATTATTTCACACATTTCGTCCATTGATATAAAGCATGAAACCTAAACTGTGTAGGTCACCATGTTAGCCCAAGAAACGAGAAGCAGAAGCCATTCTGGAAAGAAGGGAAAAATTCAAGATACAAGAATACCAGAATAACAAGATAAAATTATAAAGATTTATGCTAAAACATCATGGGAATTGAACCATTTAGGCATCTCCGATGAAAAGTGAAAAACATTCAACTGCATAAAGATACATCAAGAGGACCGAGATGCGGATATTTTGAGACATTCGCTCTGACACCTTCGGAGGCAAACATCATTCCAATTAGGCACTTGGTGTTGGTTGATGCACACAGTTCGAGCACAAGCATCGGAGCAAGCATCCAGCTCAGAAACACCACATACCGTGACACAAGTATCGGGGATTGGATCCTTGGAGAATGCTCCAACTTTATTCAATATTCTCTTTGAAGTGCAAACTCTCTCACACAAAAAAATGTCATCCGCGGTCTTCTCCCTGCCTCGAGCACTTTTGATTCTTTGCTCCTCAGCATATTTTGCCTTCATTCTAAATGCTTGACCTGCAATCAAGACTGGAACAGCTGCTCCGACCAGGGACCACCATACCTCAACCATTGCTGCTAAGCTCTGTCGGCCCTTTCTTTGCTCCTTAATTCCCAATGAGGTTCGGATTATTTCCAGCTCTACAAGTTCCTGTCGAGGTCAAAGAGCATAGTATTTCGAAAATGAATCATGACAGAAGCATTCCAAAGAGAGAGGGAGGGGGGGGGGGGGGGGTGTGGAGGTGAGACAATATTTACATCCTAGAAGCCGCGCAACACCAGCAAGAAATATAAAATCAAATTAAGCTTGCTGAAATATCATAACATCTCGTATTCTGGTAAATTGCTCAAAGAACAATCCAAAATGTATAGTAATTGCCTAACTGGGTAACGTAAAATATTATCAGAAATGTTATGCAGGTATTCTGGTATTATTATTGAAGAAGAGCTCATTATTTCTGATAATATTTCTGAGTTTAAAATGCGACAAATTGTTCATCATTGTCATGATTCGAATTTTCTCATTTAAATGGAGGTATACCTGCATAACTTTTCAATTTTGCTCTTAAATTACACAGTTTCGGGCATTCCATGGACTCCATACATCAAGAAAAAAAATCTTCCAGTTCACTTTTCGGTTAGGCACCCATTCCGTAGCAGAAAAGAGAACCCAAATATAGTTGTATCCCTATATGCTGCAAAGTCAAGATCACAATTTTCGTATTAAATATTTCAGAATATGATAATATTTCTGAGATTATTTCTGATAATATCTAGACAATAATGAGCTCTTCTTCAATAATATTATCAGAAACTCAGAAAAAATTGAAACAAAAACCCAACTAGATTAAAGTAGAAAATGAACCAAAAAAAAAAAATAGCTTCTGAGCATCTCCGAATACACAAGAAATCGCCAAAAAATTAGCTTCTGAGCATCTCCTAACATTTACCTTGTTTCCCCATCATTAGCTACACAATGAATCAAAATTAAATCTGTCAAAGTTTATTTCTCGAAAACTCATGCTTCATAACACCAGCGTACTGCACACCATATTTTGGTTCATCATCACACCATATCATTCATCAAAATCTATCAAAATATTCACTTTGGAACAAATATATTCACCACTCAAAAGCAAAATTTGCCCAACATCACTGCACAAATGCGAGATTTAAATAGTAGAAAATTTCACCTTCGAGAAACAACTTACCAAAGCCCACCGATTTACCGTTGCTTTTGTAACTAATTGATTGATGGTAGAGTTTGATCGTCTTCGATTTTGCCCCAGATGGTTTTTTTTTTTTTTTTTTTTGAGTTATCAAATGAGTTTTTACGATTATAAGAAATGGGAGAAAGAATGGCATAACTAAGTCGCATGTATAATGGACATTTTAGTGATTTGATATTAAAAAAAAATTGTATCCACTGTAAGAGATTTATTATTTTTAATGATTTTTTTTGTAGATTTTAAAAGTCTAGAAATTCAATTAAGATTTTTGCATACTCTACAGAAGTCTGCTGATATTCAAAATAGACTTTTATAGAGTTTTAAAAAGTTAATTGATATTCAACATTGACTTTTTAAAACTCTATGAAAGTTTAAAGTAATTCAAATTTTCGATAGATTTTTAATAATTTCATGGAATTCATTAACATACAAACATTAAAACATAAGGTACAACTATAAATTGTCAAAAATTGTATTTTGTTCAACCCAAAGATTTGGATGGAATTTTAAAACTTCTAACTCATACACAAACTATTTATTTCTCTATGTCACTTCATATCACTACTCTTTTATCTTCTCTACTCTCATCTATCTCTATCACTCTATCAAATTTTCGAAATATATATTTATATATATTTTCATTTTTCTTTTTCAAATTTTTCGTTTTTTGGTTTATTGTTTATTTAATAATTGTTTATTTTAATATCATAGGAAATTTTGAATTCTAGATTTGATTTTGTGATTTTTAATTTATGATTTATACAAATTAATGTAATATTCAATAATAATAAAAGATGATCCAAAAAATGTCGTTTAATTCTTAATAATTGAATAGCCTTGCAACAACCATGATTTTTAAAATTTTTTTTAGCATTTTCAATTAACATGTAAGTTATGATATTTTTGTACAAAATTATATTCACACAATCATAAAAAAATATTCTTTTCACATGTATATTATCAATTCAAAAACAAGGTTACATATTAATCAATTGATATATTTTAAAAAATTTACAAACATGCATATAAACTCACATATATACACATGTAAGGATTAAATGATTTAAATTTTAAATAAGTAAATTTATTTATTAATATAAATATTGAAAAACTATTTCAAATTGAATATGTTATATATGTCAATTAATTATTGATTCAACGAAATTAGTAAAAAATAATATGTTATAATCAGGTATAAAAGTTATAAAATTCTACAGAAAAAATTCACAAAAGTCTATAAAAATCTTGCAAAAAAATTTACATGAATCCACATAAATATGTGAGATTATGTAAAAGTCGATAAAAATATATCAAATTCATAAAAGTCTATCATTTAAAAAAGTCGTTAAAAATATCAAAAATCTGAATTGAATACACTCCATTAAGATATAATCTATACTATATTATTAAGTGTGATACCTTTAGAATAACTAACTTTTGGCGTTATGGTCTGTTTTAATAATTATATATATTAATAAAGTGTTAAAATTTCACATGTAGCTTAGTGGATTAGTGGAAAGTGTCTTTGCCTCTTAATCTTCAAATTGTAGGTTCAATTCTTACTTTATTCTTTTTATTATCTTTTTTTTTTTGCTTTTAATTCATATATCAAAATTACAGTATAGTCCCTCACTTTTTATATAATTATATTTTGATCCTCATTTAAACGTAAACCAAATAAATTATAAAAAAATATTGTATAAGTAGGCAACGTGTGTGTCCATGCATTAAGTATAAATTAAGATGATTTTAAAACCTAAAATGAATTGTTAATGAAAATAAATTTTAACTCGGGATGAATAGATTCTCATACGCGTGTTCAATTGCGTGTGGAACACCTCGAATCTCGTGAATGGAGTGGAAGTTGGATACGTGGAACCCTTTTGAAACTCGAAACTGTTGCAAACCTAATTCATATCATTTCATTCCTCTCTCGCAATTCTCCTCGATCGTACGCACGGATCCGTATGTGAAAATCGTAAAAAAGTTTCGAGGTTTTCTGGGTTGCGTGCCGTGCGCGTGAATCGGATCTGAATTCGTAGGTACATGTTCAGATTAAATTTGTGTTTGTGAGCGCATGAATTTGCTGGTGGAGTTCTTTCGATTATATGTGAAATTTGTTGTGTTTTTCTATTACAATTATAGCATTGGGTTTGGATGATGAGATTGATTTTTGGGATGATGTCGGTAACCAGGGAGAAGAAATGGAAATAGAAGCAAACAGCGTCCCCCCTCGTCTCCTCCACAGTTGCAGCGGTACGTGGTACGAAAAGTACGCATTTTTTCCTCTCTTTTCCTCCGGCCTTGGTATATGCTTCCGCCATTAACTTCTTTATGCTTTCTTTCTACATTTTTTGGCGATTTCTTGTGCATTCGAAGATGCTCAGAAGCTACTTATATTGTGTTCATTTTCTACTTTAATCTAGTCTGGATTAAAAGTGGGGCACACATGAACACAGTTGAAAATCACACTATCTAACACAATAAATATTACACGGGGAACTTTGAAATCTAACCCTAAACAAATTTTAATTTTAAATATTAGCCTTTTAGAATTCAAAATTTGATAAATAACATCCACTTAAAAAATAAATAATTAATTAAAAAACAAAAGAAGCGTACAATACAAAACGGAAATGGGAGAAAAGAAATGGGTTCTTGTTCCCTCCATTCTTCTCATCCTTCTCAGAACGATTCTTCTTTTCTTCATCCTTCACTCATTGGTCTTCTCTTCAATTTTTTTTCTTCTCTACATTAAGCAAGAGAATATTGTAGTCATTTGTTTTCCTAAAAAAGTTTCAATTTTTCTCAACATTGTCAAAGATTTTAAATCAGGTGTAAGTTCTAATGTCATCTCAATTTTTTTTATCGATTTACAAGTTTTTATTACAATGTATATATTGTAAATATAATTTTTCATATATTTCATTCTTAATTGTTCGGTCGCCCAAACATTATGGGTTCAGTCGCCTAATTCTGTTTTCAGTCGCTCAATTCTGTTTTCAGTCACCCACTTTGATATGTTATGTCATCCGATTATATGTTAAATCATTTAATTTTTATGACATCTTTATTGCTTATTTTGTATAAGAATGAAAATCATCCAGATTTTGATTAATTCTAATGACGATCATCCAGATTCCCGATTATATTTCTAATTTGGAAATGCTACCTCCTAATTTGGAAATGCTACCTCCTAACTTCACGTTTGGGGTCTATTTACTCTATTTTAGTATAGTATAATGAACTGATAGTGTAAAATATAAAAACTAATGTCATAATATAAAGAGCGACTGAGAGATATATGAGTGATCTAATAGAACCACTTGATGTACTAGAAAATATTGTTTTTAGCTTATTTCACACTATTTTTCATTTTATAATCTCTTATCCATAAAAATATATCATAATATATTACGTAGCATATAAAACATGAACTTGCTCACTATTTTTTACTATATAACACAGTCGCCATTCGGTCGCCCTCAGTCATTTTTGTCTTATTTTATATTATGTTTAATTTCGTAATTTCTTATGCATGAAAACATACCATAATATAGTAAATATGATATAAAACACGAATTTTCTCACTTTGTTTTTACCATATCACTCAATCGTCATTCGGTCGCCCTCAATCGCTTTTTAGTTTATTTCACACTATTTTTCATTTTATAATCTCTTATCCATAAAAATATATCATGATATATTAAGTAGCATATAAAACATGAACTTGCTCACTATTTTTTAATATATAACTCAATCGACATTCGGTCGCTCTCAGTAGCTATTCGGTCGCCCTAAATCATTTTTGGTTTATTTCAAACTTTGTTTAATTTCGTAATTTCTTATCCATGGAACAAATAACTAAACCATGGAATGTAAAACAAATAATTAAAGACCCACTATAAAAATGTAAAACAAATAATTAAACCATGGAATCCAAAAAAAAAAAAAAAAACAATTGCATAATATCTAGTCGAAACACTACAAATCATTAGTTTTTGTTTACAGTTGTACAAGATCAAAAAAGCTACAAAACATCCCAACAACCACCATGGTATCGCTACAAAATCCAATCTTTATTCCAAGTACATGCTGTTAAATAGGGTCTATATGAGTCGACTATCTTGTCATTTATTTCATATGGATTGAGACGAGCTAATTACACCTCGATGGTCTTGATCACCCATGCACCACAATCACCTCTGCAAAATTAATATTATTAAAATTAATCATGGAATAAATGTAAAATAAAATAAAATTGAATTTGGTAAAACCTATCCAAAAAAAGCACTGGGATCAATATGTGTGGAGGTGTGTGGTCGATCTTCTTCTTGACGAAGTGGAGGTGATTGTTTGTCATGTGCATCTGCTCTCTGGCTTTGCATATCTTCAAAAGATTTTTGCTCTTCTAAGGGTTGATCAACGTTTTCGGGGCTGTTATCTGCATAGCAGTATACATTTTGTCTATCCGACAACAGTGGCAAAACATGCGATAAATTAGGATCTGAATCAGAAAATTGACCATTTGCGATGTATGAGGCTTGTAGTTCCAACTCTGTAGGTGTCAACACGCCAATAACCATCTGTATATTTCAAATTATAAAATTCCAACACTCAATTACAATTAAATATCTTTGAAATATTAAATAAATTATTGGCAAAATACTCACCCTATTTAAACACTCATGCGATGCTTGAACAACTTCATTGTACTTTGGAGATGATTTCACATGCCAATCATTTGAAATCCATCCACACATACGCGGAATTATCATGTTATATATATCTCTTCGCTTAGCAAACTTCTTTGCAATGTCAGGAATACATTCATATGCAAGAATTTGCATTAAAAGAAATTATAGCCAACTTAATATTAAATAAATTAACTAAATAAATACAAAACAAATAAATATCTTACTTGCAATGGATGAACAAATCCGTTAAAAGTAAACGCTCCATATTCGACAATCTTTTTCGTTCTTCTTCTTTTTCTTCAATTTGATTGAAGTTAAATCTCGCTTTATATTTTTAAGAACTTCGTTATAAGCTATCGTACCCCAAGGATATTTGTTAAACAAATCCAAATCTTCCACTAAACTCAAAAGCATGTTGTCAACTTGAGGAACCGTCTTTTTTCGAATTGGCCAAAGAACAGCAGCACAAAAGTACAAACATTCTAATTTCAATTTTTCCAAATTTATAGTGCGTTCAAGTGTTTTTCTCATTTCCATTAGCTTTGTCGCCACCTTCTCAATGTATACATTTTCATTTCCACAAAAATGTCTATCCCGAAATTGCATCGTCTCTCCAACTTCAGGAAAATCTTCTGAACAATCAAGCCCAGTCATAAGTGCATACTCCATTTTTGAAAATCTCAACGGTCGTTGATTTACAACCATCCACAACTCATCACTAGTAGTCTTACATGACTGGTCTAGCCATCAAGAACCATATAAACTGACTTGATAAATTGTAATCTTTTACAACTTAATTAAATTACCAAATTGAGTTCCATCAATCATTTTCTGCATCTCTGCATCATTGAGGCATTCCTTGATAGTCTCTGATACACTTTTGAAATGAGAGTTTAAACTTAACTTGCATTCAAAATGATTCTTTCTCAATAACCAATGTTTCAATTTTAATTACACTCAAAAAAACAAAAATGATATAAAAAATGTAAATATTTTCAAACATAAACAACAAATACAATGTTGAACACAATTTCTAAAAAAAAAAAAAACACAAATAGTTTATTCATTTATCAGTTATAAATATGTAAGAAAGTTTAGGCAAATACTCAATTCCACAAATCTAACTACAAGTAAAAACTCTATAAAAATCATATATAACGATAAACTTACCCAAACTTCTTCTTCTGCCATTTTAATTATAAAGGTTAAATATATGGTTGTTTAAATGGTCCTCGATTAGTGAATTAGACCATTGATTGATGGAAAATTTCAATGGAGCTAAGAGAAGAACGGTCGGTCACCTAAGGATAAGAATGAATGATATTGTTAATTTAACGTCACTCATAAAATACTTATATCAAAGAGAATATTCAAAACTAAGAATTGAACTCCTGCAAAAACAATTTTATAAATGATTTACTAAAAAGAGATAAATTAACCTCAAACACAAATAATTTATTAATAATAAATCGTTTAGTTGAAAATAATTTTTAACTAAATTATGGATTTTTTATGACAATGAGGGCAGCTGAATGAAGGGTACATATACATAAACAGAAAAGAAAAATAAATCGTATGAAATGGATTTCAAGATTGTATTTATTATTTTACCTGAAAAATTCATTTACTCCACCGAACTTAACCAACTATTTGCTCTTTGTGAAGGATTTTACAGAGAGCAGAGAATAGAGATAGCTATTTTGATCGATTCTGCATAAACATGTGAAATGAAAGAAAATGTGGATGTTTTCGGATGAAGAAGACTAAAAATCATAATAGATTTTAATAGCTATTTTGATCGATTCTTACCTTGTGATTCACATTATCTCGAGCTCCAAAATACTTAGTTAATTCTGGTGACCAGCCCTTCCACCGCAATCCATCAGCTTTCAACTGGGGAAGAACTCCTGAGCCTGTTCCCTCGGTCTCTGCTGGCAAAGCTTAGAGCCAGGGCCGTACCTCTTGTGAGGCGAGAGAGGCCATCGCCTCAGGGCCCGGCTCTCACAGGGGCCCAAAAAAAAATTGTTGGTCTCATGTTGTTGAGGCATGCACCTAAATAGTATGTGCATTGGACATTTTTTAAAAAAAATTGGATATTGATTCATTGAAAACATGATTAAATATGATGATTGTGCTCATTGGGGATTTAATCAAATTATGTAGAGCCCAAACAATAAAGCTACATGGCTCATTAATTAAATTTTCAAAAATTTTGTATGCATAAAATGATAATATTTGTCCAATATATTTATTATTTTATCTTGTGTCAACTCATGTGTTAAAATTTTATACTTTACTTATCGATTATTTGGCCTCTTTTCTTGAATTTATGTAATTGGACTCATTTCAAAAAATAAAACACAAAAAATTGTAATACTTATCTATTTTACATATCTTTATTTTCCGTTTTCTTGAATAAATTCTTATATTCATTATTTAAAACAAATTATATATTTTTACAATATTGGTTCATTATATTTATCATTTTGTTATTTTGATAGTTTATGTTGACAAATTTCAATTTTAGTAACATACAGTACAATGTTTGCCAATTTCAATCTTTTTCTAATATAATTGTTCATATGACACTGCATTACGTTAGAACCATGTTGATGTTGTGGCGCACGAAAAAAAAATCGCAAAGAGATAAATATATAATTCGTAAATTATATTTTCCTTAGTGTTTGATTATTTTTAATTTTCAAACTAAATTTTACGGTTATTTATCACAACAAGATTTTTTTTCGACATATCGCCTTAGGCCCTGTGAACCACAGGTACGGCTCTGCTTAGAGCAGCAACTGTAGGCAAAAGAAGAAGAAGAACAAATGAACAGCCTAAAGGAAGAAAACGTTAGTTTAGGGTTAAAAGAAAAAAAAGATTTGAAAATATTTAAAACAAGGGTAGAATGAATATTTCAAAATTGAGTGTTAGTTTTGTAAATATGATGTTGTTGATCTTTATACGCTTAAATTTTCATATTACACGGGTTATGTGCTCTGGAGTCTGGAAGAACCGTACTCATCCCTAGTCCCCTATACTGAGAAATCTCTCCGATCACTTCAAATTTTGATAAAAAAAGAAGTTCACTACAATGTCGTCTTTAGGGACTTCAAAGGGAATTTTAGAAATAGCGAAATTCGCAGTATATGTCACTGTTCCGATTGGGCTAATGTATTTCTACGCCAACAACGCAAAGAATCTCCAGAAATTCATGGGAAAGGTAAGATTTTTTGTTTTATTGCTTTTTAAAGATCTTTTTTCTGGCTTAATTGGAGAGTTCAATAAATTGTTTGGGGGTAAGTGGGAAGTTTTGTTTCTGAAACGGGTTGTGAGGGTATTCGTTCTGGTTATTCACGTTAATACTTTAAGGTGACCCATGTGTTATGTTATGGTTTTTTAGCTTCAGTTTGTGATTGGTATTTAAATTACTTCAGTTTCTACTCGTAGTGTATGAGATCATGAACAAAGTCATACCTGCTGTGTAGGTTGAAATTTTCATGTAAGTTGATTTGATAAAAATTCCATTTCATGTTCTGAAATAGAACTCCGAGAGAAGGTAAATTTTTTTTTCAGCTGTTATTTGTTGGGACTTGAATCAGCCTTTTGAAAATTGTATCAGGTTCGTGAGGGTTATAAATAAGGGCCTAAAAATGCATAGAAGTTTTAGATTATAAAGTTTTAGGGGTGGGAATGGGGCAAAATTTGTTTCTTTTTTTAAAAATTATTACCATGGAAGTTGAGAGGGTAGGCAACTGCGTTGCCTGCTGCAAGTTAACCTTTTCAGTTTCTAGGTTCTCCGTGTTTCTTTGGGTATTGACTTGCATTGCTTGCAAAAGTGTGTGTATCGAGATAACAATAGTTATTTCTCTTTGGGGGTGGGAGTGTGTTTGGATTCAGGTAAATTTCATGAAGTTTTAACTCGATACCGAATTTCTTATGGTATTAATATGAGGAATATATATATATATATATATATATAGAAATGACAAATGTAACATATGAATATTTGGTTATTATAGTATTGACAATGATAATGCAATTTGATGAAATGAGTATGATTAGTAGTTTGTTAGGAGTCCTTAATAGCGATATATGCATGTAATGTTTGTTATATTTGGAATGAATAGAAATAAGAATTATTAGTTTGTTTCTTTCTCTTGGCTCCTCTCCTGTCTCTTGGTTCTCTGTGTTCTTCCTTCCTTTCCCCCCTTCTCTGCTATTTTTCTTCTTACTTGAATTCTTGGAGTCAAACACTACTTGAAGCAGCATATTCAAATTGTATAAAAAATGAACAAAAATTGTAGCTTATTTAAAGAGCAAAACTGCCAGATAGTTCATGGTGGTTGATTTTCAGATAAAATATGACTGATGTTTTACTTGGCTTCTGAAAAGTTTGCAACAAATGTGGTAGGAAGATTTTTATGGTTTCTAGCATAAATGATTTAGCTTGCTCTGTATAAAGAGTACAAATAGATTGAATACCAGGAACATTTTACATTCGATTGGGAAGAGTACTGGATAGAAATAGATTGGTGCTTTTTAGCAAACCAAAAATAGCTTTCTGTATCTGGAAAACATGATGGTGTTGCCCACTATAACGATCTGAAGCTAATCAAATATAGTTTTCAATTTGAGGAAATAATCTTCGCGCCACTTTTTTTGAGTTATTATTATTCTTTACCATGTAGTTTTGGTGAAGGTTATATTGTTGTATATATATAAGCAAAAGTGGGAGAAAGGTGTTTTGCATTTTTGCTATGAGTGTCAATAGGCCACAGAACCACCTTGGAGAAGTGTTTTTATCAATAAAATGATGTAAGAATGTAAAACACTCCACATTTATGGTGATTTCTGGATTCATATGCAAAATCAAATGAGAAGTTAGTAGGGGAAGGCAAATAATTGTTTGCAGCGAAATTTTTTATTCTACTTTAAATTGGCTACACTCAGCCATATATAGCAGCTAAAGCTATATTGATTTGGTGCGGATTGAGACATTGTTGGCTAATACTTGTATATGTTTGTCGTGCATTGTTATTTTACGTGACACAAAAATTGCTTGAACCTGGTTCTATTTTGGATAAAGCCTTTTTAAGATAGTGATGTAAGGGAGTCAATTAAGTCAATGAAAAGTAATTCAGTCTTCGAGCTCAAGTCCAGTATTTTCAAATAACTCAAGCTTGTTCGAGAATCAATCTAGTTTGAGTTTTGGCAGCATATTGTTGAAATATCCATCGATTTTTATCAACTTAGTTACCAATACCCTGAATCATGTCAATTTTGGGTAAAATGATTATTTTAAAAGAGTATCTTGATTCTTGAGTTCAAGTTCTCGGCAAGTACTCAAGCTTGACTTCAACTGAGCTCAGTTTAGACTGTCTTAGCCAGTGGTTCAATGTGTTTGCAGGCCTAATTTTGTCAAGCATGTAATGCAAGTCACATAATTCTTTAGCATTTGTCTTGCTATGATTTTATTTTCTCATCTAGCTATATAAAGTTCAACACACATTATTCTTTGTTAAGCTTTCTAAATCATGTTGTTGATTTATTGTGAAGCGTCAATATGTCGTGTACCCTCCTGAAGCGCCGCGGCCTCCATCACCGGAGGAAATGAGAGAGATGGCTCGAGAATTAGCAAGAAAAAGAGATCAGAAGTGATTATACACTTGACTGACTTGATGAGTGATCTTCAAGAATAAATCAAAACACATGAAGGGTACTACCATTTCATGTACGAGTATTGAATGTATACAATACCTTTGGTTCTTACTCTTGTTTATTTGTATGATAATGTTTCGGTAAGGATATGAACTCGTTTTATCTTACAAGCCTTTGTAAAGTTACGAAGTTTTAATTAAATGTGTACATATCTTTCTAACCGGAAAAAACTCCAAATAACTCGAGCTCTGAATTACTCGAGCATGGTTAAATTTTATACATTCACTATCTTCATATGAAATTTAACTTTTGTCGGTGGCTTAGAATGTATTTAACACCAAAGTTTCAACAGTTTCAAATTTGGGATGAGGTTAGAAATTCAATTTTAACAATATTTTCTCGATATATAAAGTAAATGAAACGAGACTTCTTGGTTTAGTTATTTTATATATTTCAAATGGAGCAAGTAAAGAGCTCAACACATCTCATGGTGTATGAGTAAAATGTAACTGCTACGATCGATCAATTGTTCATTTGATATATTTGATCAATGAGTCAAAATGCTAGTATACAGAAATATAGATTAATGGAGTAGAGAACCCCCATGGGCATCACAGCATCCGAATGGGAGGACCTATTAATTCGAAGCAACTCAGGACGAAGACACAATTTTAATATTACAAAATTCATGGCGATGTTTCCATAGCAGTGTAAGACAAGATCCTTGTCTATCCATGGTGGTCTTACGAAAACCTTACTACCGAAAAGTACAACTCCATGTTTAGACCAAATGAAATTAAATTAGGTTTCTTTTTTTTTGGTCTCATAAAAATAAATAGAAGTGACAATTTTCTCAAATGCAGTGAGTTGCCCCCATCCATCCACCACTCAATCAAATGGTTATTTCTGGTCCAATTATTCTTACATGGACCAGCAGCCATAGAGTGTGATCCGCGGACCATCATGGCCCAGATTTCGTGTATGAATTTCACTTTCGTTTGAGTTCATTAACTATGTCCAAATCGTTTTTTTTTTTTTTCAAATTATCTAATGTATATCCACTGTTCTTGTCTTATGAAGGTTAGAATATGATCTCTCTCCTTTACTTTAAAATGATTTGTCTTACGAAAGTACAATACTTCCTTATACAGGGACTCATTACCGGCACAAATTATATGAAAATCATAACAATGAGTGTTCGATCTCCGCCAATGTGGATCGGGAGCTAAGTAGCAACATAACCAAAATTTTATACCAAGAATTCGAAGCTCGAAAAAATAAATACAAAAATTTATGATTATATAACAGGCTCTAGTTTGAAGCCTTGTAGACAAGAAGTGTGTGTCTGTCAAGATTAGGATAGAAGTACATTAAAAAAAACATGAGAAATAATGAGTTACATCTGTTTACTGTTTTCAAAATTGCATTGCCGGAAGAAGCTTCCAATTCAAAAATCAAGGGACCCGTGACTTGTGGTCCAAAGTTGACGCAGATAGGAATGTTCGATCTGTCAACCCCTTCATATTTATTTTGATAATGCAGATTTGTAGTAATGTATTGATACCTTATTCACCCGCTTCCACCCTTCTACCACTGAGTAGGTTTTGTGTATTTTCAAGCAGGAGTATTGAATTCAACAATTTTTATAGTTTTAGAAGTTCAAGTTACCGATACTACTCTGATCTTAAATTTAAATACATATGTTTTCTCACATCAAATTATCAATATTAATATTACTCGTGTGTTGAGATATTGACTCTTGGATACAAGAAAGAGTAATATATAGATTCTTTCACACATTCCGTCCATTGATATAAAGCATGAATCCTAAACTGTATAGGTCACCATGTTAGCCCAAGAAACGAGAAGCGAAAGCCATTCTGGAAAGAAGGGAAAAATTCAAGATACAAGAATACCATAATAACAAGATAAAGATTTATGCTAAGATAAACATCAAGGGAATTGAACCATTTAGGCATCTCCGATGAAAAGTAAAAAACATTCAACTGCATAAAGATACATCAAGAGGACCGAGATGCGGATATTTTGAGACATTCGCTCTGACACCTTCGGAGGCAAACATCATTCCAATTAGGCACTTGGTGTTGGTTGATGCACACAGTTCGAGCACAAGCATCGGAGCAAGCATCCAGCTCAGAAACACCACATACCGTGACACAAGTATCGGGGATTGGATCCTTGGAGAATGCTCCAACTTTATTCAACATTCTCTTTGAAGTGCAAACTCTCTCACACACAAAAATGTCATCCGCGGTCTTCTCCCTAACTCGAGCACTTTTGATTCTTTGCTCCTCAGCATGTTTTGCCTTCATTCTAAATGCTTGACCTGCAATCAAGACCGGAACAGCTGCTCCGACCAGGGACCACCATACCTCAACCATTGCTGCTAAGCTCTGTTGGCCCCTTCTTTGCTCCTTAATTCCCAATGAGGTTCTTGAATAAAAAGAAATGGATTATTTCCAGCTCTACAAGTTCCTGTCGAGGTCAAAGAGCATAGTATTTCGAAAATGAATCATGACAGAAGTATTCCAGAGAGAGAGAGAGAGAGAGAGGAAGGAGGGGGGGGGGGGGGGGGGGGGGGGGGGTAGAGGTGAGACAAGATTTACATCCTAGAAGCCGCGCAACACCAGCAAGAAATATAAAATCAAATTAAGCTTGCTGAAATATCATAACATCTGGTATTCTGATAAATTGCTCAAAGAACCATCCAAAATGTATAGTAACTGCCTAACTGGGTAACGTAAAAACAAAACACACTGTAGACACTTTAGAATCATGCTAGAGCTAACTTATGTACTACCACTACCAATCCTAAACATCTACTTCATCCACATGTATTATACATAAAAAAACTCCTGGAATATGTGAATCATTAGAATCTTGTCAGGGTTGGGCATGAGGCATTCATATTTTGAATTTGATCAACGGGAAGGAGTGGTTTAGCATCCTGATACCAAAACCTTACACGACTTCCAAATATTATTGGCACAAAAAAGAACAAAGAACCAATATGAATAAAAGATAGAATCCACAAATAAAATATGGGAACTTTTCTCACGGCGTTCTCACAGAATCATGCATTTGGATTACGGATCCAGGTTTCTTAGATTTCGTCAAACATCTAGAAGCATTGAAAATATCTAAGATTACTCATTATAGAAGGAAAAAAGTGAACACGTTTGTTAAAATGCGAGAAATTGTTCATCATTGTCATGATTCGAATTTTCTCATTTAAATGGAGGTATACCTGCGTAACTTTTCAATTTTGCTCTTAAATTACACAGTTTCGGGCATTCCATGGACTCCATACATCAAGGAAAAAAATCTTCCAGTTCACTGTTCAGTTAGGCAACTGCAGAAACACCCATTCCGTAGCAGAAAAGAGAACCCAAATATAGTTGTATCCCTATATACTGCAAAGTCAAGATCACAATTTTCGCAAAACCCTACCTTGCAAAATCTTCTGAGTTTAACAAAATAATAATTTTCAAATTTCTTAATTCATCGACCTCTTCTTCAACAATATTATCAGAAACTCAGAAAAGATTGAAACAAAAACCCAACTAGATTAAAGTAGAAAATGAACACAAAAAAAATAATTAGCTTCTGAGCATCTCCGAACGCATAAGAAATCGCCAAAAATGTAGAAAGAAAGCTTAAAGAAGTTAATGGCGGAAGCACATACCAAGGCCGGAGGAAAAGAAAGGAAAAAATGCGTACTTTTCGTAGCACGTACAGTTGCAACTGTGGAGGAGACGAGGGGGGACGCTACCCAATGCTATAATCGAAACAGAAAAACACAACAAATTTCACATTTATCGAAAGAACTCCACCAACAAATTCATGCGCTCACAAACACAAATTTAATCCGAACATGTACCTACGAATTCAGATCCGATTCGCGCGTTGCGCGACCCAGAAAACCTCGGAACTTTTTTACGATTTTCACATACGGATCCATGCGTACGATCGAGGAGAATTGCGAGAGAGGAATGAAATGATATGAATTCGGTTTGCGACAGTCGAGTTTCAAAAGGGTTCCACATATCCAACTTCCACTCCATTCACGAGATTCGAGGTGTTCCACACGCGATTGAACACGCGCGTGAGAGTCTATTCATACCCGAGTTAAATTGTGTTTGCGAGCGCATGAATTTGCTGGTGGAGTTCTTTCGATTATATGTGAAATTTGTTGTGTTTTTCTGTTAAAATTATAGCATTGGGTTTGAATGATGAGATTGATTTTTGGGATGATCTCGGTAACCAGGGAGAGGAAACGGAAATAGAAGCAAACAGCGTCCCCCCTCGTCTCCTCCGCAGTCCGCCGCAGTTGCAGCGGTACGTGCTACGGAAAGTACGCATTTTTTCCTCCGGCCTTGGTATATGCTTCCGCCATTAACTTCTTTATGCTTTCTTTCTACATTTTTGGCGATTTCTTGTGCGTTCGGAGATACTCAGAAGCTTTTTTTTTTTGTGTTCATTTTCTACTTTAATCTAGTTGGGTTTTTGTTTCAATCTTTTCTGAGTTTCTGATAATATTGTTGAAGAAGAGGTCGATGAATTAAGAAATCTGAAAATTATTATTTTGTTAAACTCAGCAGATTTTGTAAGGTAGGGTTTTAGCGAAAATTGTGATCTTGACTTTGCAGTATATATGGATACAACTATATTTGGGTTCTCTTTTCTGCTACGGAATGTGTGTTTCTGCAGTTGCCTAACTGAACAGTGAACTGGAAGATTTTTTATCTTGATGTATGGAGTCCATGGAATGCCCAAAACCGTGTAATTTAAGAGCAAAATTGAAAAGTTATGCATTTGATTGCTGAAGGTTTTTTTCCTCTCTAATTGGCCTTTTCATGTATACCTCCATTTAAATGAGAAAATATGAATCATGACAATGATGAACAATTTGTCGCATTTTAATAAACGTGTTCAATTTTTTGCTTATACAATGAGTAATCCTAAATTTTTTCAATGCTTCTAGATGTTTGACGAAATCGAAGGAACCTGGTTCCGTAATCCAAATGCATGATTCTGTGAGAATGCCGTGAAAAAAGTTCCCAAGCTTTTTTACGGTGTGCTATTTTATTTGTGGATTCTGTCTTTTATTCATATTAGTTCTTTGTTCTTTTTTGTGCCAATAATATTTGTAAGTCGTGTAAGATTTTGTTATCAGGATGCTAAACCACTCCTTCCCGTTGATCAAATTCAAAGTATGAATGCCTCATGCCCAACCCTGACAAGATTCTAATGATTCACATATTCCAGGAGATTTTTTATGTATAATACACGTGGATGAAGTAGATGTTTAGGATTGGTAATAGTAGTACATAAGTTAGCTCAAGCATAACAATGGTTATTTCTCTTTGGGAGTGGGAGAGTGTTTGGATCTAGGTAAATTTCATGAAGTTTTATCTTGATACTGAATTTCTTATGGTATTAATATTAGGAATATATAATAATCATACTAATTTCATCAAATTGCATTATCATTGTCATACTATAATAACCAAATATTCATATGTTACATTCGTCTTTTGTATATATAGATTATTAGTTTGTTAGGAGTCCTTACTAGCGATATATGCATGTAATGTTTGTTATATTTGGAATGAATAGAAATAAGAATTATTAGTTTGTTTCTTTCCCTTGGCTCCTCTCCTGTCTCTTGGTTCTCTGTGTTCTTCCTCCCTTTTTGTGATACCTGTACATTTGAAATACACACACACACACATGTGTAATATTAAAAATTAGTTATAATATCTTATTTAACTAATAAGTAAACTTAGCAATGATATAATAGTAAATTTATTAATATTTAGAAACGTAGATGTTGAATCTTGTAGCTTATTTGGTCCATCAATTTATCAATATTTAGAAACTTAGATCCTAATAGTAAATTCATTAATATTTAGAAACTTATTAATAGTAATTTATTAAGACACAGTTTTGTACGAACAGTTTATTCAATCATCAGTTTTGTCTTTTGGTGCAAACTGATTCTGGGGTAAACTAATTTCCTTGAAACTGAACGGGGAAAACTGATTTCCTTGAAACCGAACGGGGAAAAGTGATAGACAGATAAGCGATATTTCAGTTTAGGGTTCGAGTGTAAACCAGTTTAGCTAAAATCAGTTTTGCCTTAATTATTAGTTAGCATCAAAACATAAGAATTTTTGTTCCCACAATGATAAATCACATTCATCAATGATAAATATTTTGAAAATACCTAGTTCATTACCATCAAGAACAAAAATTAACCAAATAAAGGTTCAAATAACATAACAAGATGAACATAAGTGAAAATATCTTTAATGTAACATGACCAAAAACATACACATGCATGAATCCACCACAAGATAACCAACAAACTCAGTTTCTTTTATTTTTATGCAACTCAATCAATTTCACCAGATTTACTCATTTGCATGATGCAAATGCACAAAGTATCACACATTAACTTACAAATCCCCAAGAAAAAGAATCGCTTTCGAATTAATTATTTTTACTAGAGCAAAATTTGTCACCACTAAAAGATATCGTCATGAGACAAATACAAATGTGAAGCTTTCTGATTTTAGAAACTAGTTAAAACAGGAATCACATTTGTGCATCTATGTTTCAAGTATCAAGTTAAGGAATAACGCCACATACCTCCTACAAACACTAATAATTTCCTCCCAGGTGCAAGGAATCAGGATGGACGACTTACCATCTCGCAGAAATTAGAACTTATCTCCAGTCTTCATTCCTCTTCTAGCATATAAAGAATCATAGCAAAAGTAAAACTAACTGTAATTTGCGAGCATGTATAGGTACTACCATAGAAAAAAAAGCGTACAACAGTTGCACAAAAACGAAACAGAATCAGAGTAAATAAAAATCGAAACAAAAAACCCAAAATACACATACAGAAACAACCATAGTTTCAGACAAAAATCAAAACCAAATCCCGACCTTTTTCAGCAATAAAAAAATCCCTAAACGAGACATAAAACAATTAATTTCTGCAAATAATATTACAAAACACTGTGGTTAATCTAAGGTTAACTAAAAGATAGGTTTTTTACCAGTCAATTGAAGCTTGGAGTTGCTGATTGAATTGGGGGTTTCTGGAATAAATACCTAAATTGAATCCAGCTGCATTTATTATTTTCTGTTTTAATTCAAGCGCCTTTGGAGGTCAAAGTTCGGTTGGCCAGACTAGCTACTTGTGAATTACCGAGAATAACCCTACTTATATTACTATTTGACATTTTTATATCGCAATAATTCTCACTTTCAACATTATTAATTATTTTGTATATTATTATTTATTATTAAATTTATAAATAATTTGAGACGGTTTTGTATTTCGATTAATTTATCAAAATATAGTGTTTTTTTAATAAAAATTATATAGAATTATGATTAGGGATAATTTCGTCCACTTAAAAGAGAAGTGCCATTACACCAAGGGTGTGTTTGGTACAAGTAATGAGATAAATAAAATGATTGATTATGTTATAGATAATAAGGTTGATATATTATTAGTCAAATATTATGTGATAATTTTAAGATTGTTTGGCAGCATTTTGAATATGTGATTAGCTTGTAAATATTAATAAATTTATTGTTATACCCTAGCTAAGTTTACTTATTTGTTGTACACCCCTGAAAGCAATACATTATGATTCACGTTAAGAAGAATAATTACGAAACTTCATGAAGTTTACCTAGATCCAAACACTCTCCCACCCCCAAAGAGAAATAACCATTGTTATCTCGATACACACACTTTTGCAAGCAATGCAAGTCAATACTTAAAGAAACACCGAGAACCAAGAAACTGAAAAAGGCAAAATTGCAGCAGCCAACGCAGTTGCCTACCCTCTCAACTTCCATGGTAAAAAATTTTAAAAAAAGAAACAAGTTTTGCCCCATTCCCACCCCTAAAACTTTATAATCTAAAACTTCTATGCATTTTTAGGCCCTTATTTATAACCCTAACGAAGCAGATACAATTCAAAAGGCTGATTCAAGTCCCAACAAAATAGCAGCTAACAAATAAAACGAACCACAGAGAAAATGGACAGCGCACGGTTGTCCAGAATTAAGAGGCGCAATTTAATTTAAACACAAAATAAAACTAATATAGAGTCCAGAAGATATTAAACTTTACAAATCCTTACCGAAATACAAGAAATTCAGAAAGATAGAACCTGTAATTGGAGACCGAACGAGAAGAACCGTATGGAGTTCGGCTGCAGAAGAAGAGGTTTAAAACCTGTACGTCAAGTGTTCGGGCTTTGGGCTCGGATTTAGTAAATTTTTAATTGGGCCAACCCAGTGTAGACTTTACTTTGGGCTGTTAATATATATTCAATTGATGGTGTAAATTGCATGAAAGTTGTATTATTGTTCCATGAATTTTTTTGATTATATATAATTATTTAATTATTTTTTCTAGATATGTCAACGTGACAATATCATCATAAAATTTGAATCATATATTATTTACTTATTATGGAAATTTTTAAAAGAATCTTTCGACATATGTTACATTATAAATTGTTGAGTTTTGTTTATTGATTATGCTATTTTTTTAAATAATATTTTAGTATAATAATTTTTATATGTACTCCACGTGCATGTGTTATTAATGCTTCAAGAAATTGATTTATGTATGTTATTTTATTTATTCTTGTGCAAATAGCATTTTAGCATAATGATATGCAAATTAAAGGAAATTGTGGTAAAGTGGTATAAATTAAATTTTTTCACCAATGTCTTGTGTTCAAATCATTTCAAATACATTTGTACTGATATTTTTATTTGTCAAATCAAAAAATGAGTCGAACTCAAGCCCGAGAGTCAAATAAACGGTTGATATCGAGCTCGCGAACATGCTCGTGAGCTTATGAGCCTAATATCCTTATGCTTGAGCTCGAAACTATATATACTTTAAACGATTTGAGCCCGAGTCTGATACCGTATTGTCTTGCTTGATTCGTTTACATCTCCATTTTGCATCAACCGATGATGTGGCACCCAACTCGGACTTAGCCCCCGAGAAATGCCACCATCCCTAATAGCATCTCGTGCGGAAATGCTCATTTGAATCATATATTATTTACTTATTATGGAATTTTTTAAAAGAATCTTTCGACATATGTTACATTATAAATTGTTGAGTTTTGTTTATTGATTATGCTATTTTTTTAAATAATATTTTAGTAGAATAATTTTTATATGTACTCCATGTGCATATGTTATTAATGCTTCAAGAAATTGATTTATGTTATGTTCTTTTATTTATTCTTGTGCAAATAGCATTTTAGCATAATGATATGCAAATTAAAGGAAATTGTGGTAAAGTGGTATAAATTAAATTTTTTCACCAATGTCTTGTGTTCAAATCATTTCAAATACATTTGTACTGATATTTTTATTTGTCAAATCAAAAAATGAGTCGAACTCAAGCCCGAGAGTCACATAAACGGTTGATATCGAGCTCGCGAACATGCTCGTGAGCTTATGAGCCTAATATCCTTATGCTTGAACTCGAAACTATATATACTTTAAACGATTTGAGCCCGAGCCTGATACCGTATTGTCTTGCTTGATTCGTATACATCTCCATTTTGCATCAACTGATGATGTGGCACCCAACTCGGACTTAGCCCCCGAGAAATGCCATCATCCCTAATAGCATCTCGTGCGGAAATGCTCATTTGAAGTATTGTAGGCAGTAAAAAAAACTACTAAACTTTATTAGGGGGAAGTGAATCAAACTAATTACTAGTAAATTACGATAGAGTTTTTACAAGATCAAACTAAATCATAAGATAAAATAAAAAACAACGATTTATTATAAATATTTTAGACAACCACTACTAGATCATTCACCGACATTTCCTTCTTTATCCAATTCCTGTATACGTGCGTATGAAAATTACAATAGATAAAGAAAATAGAGAGTTTAAGTCTTTAAGGACTTAGTGATAATTAAATAATAATAAATATGATGTTAAATTTAACAGAATAATATAATAGACAATATGATTAGCATCCGGTTATATGAATACGCGAGGAAAAAAAATATGGTTAGCAAAGAATAACGAGCCAAGTGAACTAATATACCCGGACCAAGGTCACATTGTTCAATGGACTCAATCTCCAGATCAAAGTCCGTTTTCCAGGGCTCTGTCTTGGTTAATCATTTTATCATTCAATCATTCGTTCATTCATTTCATGATTAACCAAAACATTATTTGGTGAAAGTTTGATAAGAATCACACTTAGTGTGATGATATTACAAGAACTTTTCACTGAAGCATTCCATTATTATGTAATAACAGTGCTGAGTAAATTAAGTAGAATAAATTTTTAAATAGGATGCGATCAAGACGATAGATTTGATCAGTAAAAAAAATTTCGACGTGATTGAGGATTTATTATGATAGAAGGAGTGGCCATCGAACTGATGCATCAACGAGATTAAGAGATACGATAATTATGCATAGACACAAAAAATCAATAAAACATGACGAATATTATTTAAGGAAATATCACATCATAATTTCCAGGCCAATGCCAATATTATAGGAAAATCGGTAAAAATAAATTCCTCACCTTAGTGACTTACTATATATGAGTGTGAGAATCTAAAGTTCAAGCCAATCATATTGACCAAGGTGATTATGATCAATATAGTATAAACTTCCTAATTCCTTTAATATAGCCTAAACTTCCTAATTCCTTTAATATAGTCTATCCCTAAACGTACAAGTCCAAAAATTATAAAACTTCATAGTTACTTCTAGTGATATATTTTTAAAGTATTGAACACTAGAAACATGCATAAAAAGATTCAGATGATCATACATGTATCATATTATATCCGAAAATAATAGTATTAACATTTAAAAATTTACAGAAAATGAAATAATCATCCAAAATTCACGAAACTTGCACAAAAGCCTATAATAATCTACAACATGTTTCGAAAAATATAATTCCTGTTTTTCGCCTTGCCGGTTCTGTCGGCGCGTGGCCAGTCTTCCAGCCACTACGCGCAGCCCAATTTTTTCCAGCATACTTAAAATACGATTTCCTACAATTCTTGTGTTATAAGTTTTCTTACATTCACAGCCGAAACATGCCAGAAACGAAATAACTAGTAAAACTCACACCCCTACTTCGACTGTCGAATAAAACTATTTCTGGGGCCGATTCCGGGAAACCAAAGACATGGATGAGAGGTATGACATATAATGAACGACTTTCATGCTTGAATTAAGGTGAAATATGGTCAGAAAAAGTACGAAAAATGGGAGTGAAAATAGTACCTGAAAAAATATTTCTGGCACTATTTCCTTCCCTGAGGTTTCTGAATTTTAACAAAAAATTGGCTGCTGATTTTTCGACACCTCCTTCTCTGATAGCTTTTTGGGTAAGAAAAGAGTGTTGTGGAATGTTTCTAGAATTTTCGGAGGGGTTTGAGGTATATAAATGATTTTTTTCCTCGTTTCTCAACTATTATAAAGCCTCATTCTCACACCACTTAAATCCTACTCTAGACCAACACCTAAAACTCGAAAATTATGCTAAGAAACTCTTGAAATTCTTCAAGTGAATGGCTTCCTTTTATAAGAAAGAAGCAAGCCTTTCCTCCAATCCATGTTAGATATTTTCCGATCACCGGTTGGGCAAGAAAAGAAGTGGTGTGTTGGTTAAGCAAGCATGATGATGATAATAACTTACTATATATATATATATATATATGAATGATTAAATATTTGACTTAGTTATTTAAATTTTATTATTATTATATATGTATATTAATTATTAGCACTATATAAATATTGCATAAAAATAATTATGGGTTATTAAAGATGATGTTTCTCGGCCACTTGAAGAATAATGCTTACAAAGCATTTATTCATAATGAATACTGGTTTCAAATTTCATTATACATATATTTTCATAGGTTTACATGAGTTTCCGTCAGCTTTTAGGTTATTTGTCTATTACTCTGTTATACCTAAAACTAGGGAAGCATCCCCATCTATTATAACTTTTCTCTCGTGTTCTTTGATGTTGTTTATCCTCTCATGTCAATCTTCATTCAGAAGTTGTGAAAGACTGCTTTGCGAGCCGTACTTCTTCAAGTGGCCAACAAACATCATCGGTTGGTACAAGTCCACATATTTCAGTGACACCTTATGATTCTCAAGAGTGATACTTTATAAACGTTAAATTTCTTTCTTCTCAATTGTGGCAATGTATTACACAAAATTTGCAAGTTTTAGTTATTTATGAATGAATTTACACTTTTTTGTATTATTTTAGCCTTAGTTTATAGAGATTCATTCTATTATATGTTTGAGCTCAATTCTATCTTTGGCGAGCTCAAATCAAGCTCGAACTCGAGCTTTGTTGTATGCTCAACTAGCTTGAAAACAAATCCGTTTAACGAGTCGAGCTCGAGCCAAACTCGTTAAACATTAATACAAGCTATTAATGAACCGAGCTCGAGCTATTCCCGAACTTAGTTATTTCAAAGCGAGCGGAGCTCAAAGCTAATGTTAAGAGCTCGAATCGAGCTCGAGTCTGTATAAATTTTAAACGAGCCAAGTTCCAGCATCATAGTGTTCAGTTCGGCTTGGTTTTTTTCATCCCTATTTGTCCACAATATACAGTTTTAAAAAAACAATTCATCGAGTTCAATTATTGGTCTACAACCGGATAAAAAACTTATTTCATACGATGTAAGCTGAAATATAATTTCTCAAATGTAGGAGGGTCGGTGCACTCATATCTCCTTACCAACAACTTAATACATGGATTAAACTTTAAAATAGTCCCACAATAATCCCATAGTAATTCATATTGTGCATTGTCAACTCCTATGATGCTTTGAACAACCGTCTTTTTCGCTCGTAACACTTTCCATTTACTGACATCCACACCACAATTTCTCATGATAATAATTCGTAACCGATCAATTTTTATATCAGAATTATCCCTCGTTATGCTTTCAACTCTCGTGGACTAGTACTTGTAATTTGCTATACTGTTTGTGTGCCTTCTCGCATAATAGTGCCCCTTTTATAGTTTTCTATCGCAATGTTGGACCACCTTGTACTAAAGAACCATGAACTCTCAAATTATACCCTTCTTTGCATCTGTCATCCTAATCCTCTCATTTTTTTCATTGTTAATTCATAATCCTTTCGCACACTATAATCTCTCAGGACTCCTCTAAACTCAGAAGCATTCTTGAATTTCATTTCCACAACTAGATTGAAAATTTTCATATCATGTCCATTGTAAACAGCATAAATTGGAGTATCCTCAACTGACCCATTAATGCTTAGAAGATTATAATTATGTAAAATATGATTATGTTCACCTGCATCACCAAACCAGTTAGTTTCCTCTTCAATATGAGTTTTTTTTTTAAAGTTATCAAATGAGTTTTTACGACTATAAGAAATGGGAGAAAGAATGGCATAACTAAGTCGTATGTATAATGGACATTTTAGTGATTTGATATTAAAAAAAGATTGTATCCACCACTTTAAGAGATTTATTATTTTTAATGATTTTTTTTTGTAGATTTTAAAAGTCTAGAAATTCAATTAAGATTTTTGCATACTCTATAGAAGTCTGCTGATATTCAAAATAGACTTTCATAGAGTTTTAAAAAGTCAAGTGATATTCAACATTGACTTTTTAAAACTCTATGAAAGTTTAGAGGTATTCAAATTTTCGATAGATTTTTAATAATTTCATGGAATTCATTAACATACAAACATAAAACATAAGATACAATTATAAATTGTCAAAAATTGTATTTTGTTCAACCCAAAGATTTGGATGGAATTTTAAAACTTTTAACTCATACACAAACTATTTATTTCTCTATGTCGCTTCACATCACCACTCTTCTTATCTTCTCTCCTCTCATCTATCTCTATCACTCTATCAAATTTTTGAAATATATATTTATATATATTTTCATCTTTCTTTTTCAAAATTTTCAATTTTTGGTTTATTGTTCATTTAATAATTGTTTATTTTAATATCATAGGAAATTTTGAATTCTATATTTGATTTTGTGATTTTTAATTTATGATTTATAAAAATTAATGTAATATTCAATAATAATAAAAGATGATCCAAAAAATGTCGTTTAATTCTTAATAATTGAATAGCCTTGCAACAACCATGATTTTTAAAATTCTTTTTAGCATTTTCAATTAATATGTGAGCTATGATATTTTTGTACAAAATTATATCTACACAATGATAAATAATATTCTTTTCACATGTAAAAAACAAGGTTACAGATTAATCAATTGATGTATTTTAAAAAATTTACAAACATGCATACAAACTCACATATATACACATGTAAGGATTAAATTATTTAAGTTTTAAATAAGTAAATTTATTTATTAATATAAGTATTGAAAAACTATTTCAAACTGAATATATTATATATGTCAATTAATTATTGATTCAAAGGAATTAGTAAAAAATAATATGTTATAATTAAGTACAAAACTTATAAAATTCGCGAAAAAAATTTCACAAAAGTCTATAAAAATCTTACAAAAAAGTTTACATGAATCCACATAAATTTGTGAGATTCTGTAAAAGTTGATAAAAATCTATCAAATTCATAAAAGTCTTGTTAGAATCAATAGGTCTTCAAATTGTTCATTTGAAAAAATGGAAACCCTTCTTATTTTGAAAAACTCATTAAAAATATAAAAACTTTGAATTGAATACAGTCCACTAAGATGTAATCTATATTATCTATATTATATTATTAAGTGTGATACCCTTAGAATAACTAACTTTTGGTGGTATGGTCTGTTTTAATAATTATATATATTAATAAAGTGTTAAAATTTTAATGGAAGTTATATGTAGTTTAGTGGACAAAGTCTTTGCGTCTTAAACTTCAAGTTGTTGGTTCAATTCTTACTTTATTCTTTTTATTATATTTCTTTTTGCTTTTAAGCACGCAACGCGTGACATTAAATATAAATTAAGATGACTTTAAAACCTAAAATGAATTGTATTAAAATTTTAACTCGGGGATGAATAGATTCTCACACGCGTGTTCAATCGCATGTGGAACACCTCGAATCTCGTGAATGGAGTGAAAGTATATGTGGAACTCTCGGAACTGTCCCAAACCTAATTCATATGATTTCATTCCTCTCTTGCAATTCTACTAGATCGTACGCACGGATCCGTATGTGAAAATCATAAAAAATTTCCGAGGTTTTCTGGGTTGCGTGCCGTGGACGCGAATTGGATCTTAATTCGTAGGTATATGTTCGGATTAAATTTGTGTTTGTGAGCGCATGAATTTTTTGGTGGAGTTCTTCGATTATATGTGAAATTTGTTGTGTTTTTCTGTTACGATTATAGCATTGGGTTTGAATGATGAGATTGATTTTTGGGATGATCCCGGTAACCAGGGGGAAGAAACGGAAATAGAAGCAAACATCGTCCCCCTCGTCTCCTCCGCAGTTGCAATGGTACGTGCTACGAAAAGTACGCATTTTTTCCTCTCTTTTCCTCCGGCCTTGGTATATGCTCAGGGCCGTGCTTATTAAGAGGCGAATGAGTCCAATGACTCAGGCCCATCTCGTTTTTGGGGCCCAAAAATTTTTTAAAAAATTATTATATATAATACTAGTTACTAGATAGCCCAAAACCAAGTATTTATTAAATGGAACTTACTTAGCCTGTTATCAATTTATTCCTCAAACTTCCCCAATATTCATCTGCAGATAAGCCCTAATCGACTTCAATCGTTGCGTCGTCTCTAGGTTTGATTGAAAGACTCGTGAGGAGCTGTAAGTCTATTTTCTCGTATTTGCTTTGTTCGGGCTTCTAATTTTTTATTGTAGTTTTTTACTTTCTTCGGGGCTTTATGTGGTATCTATAATCTATGCTTTTGACTGAAATTTTGGTGGATGTAATGCTTATACGGCTTTCAATGTGTAGTGTATTTTCTGTTTTATACAGACTTGATTAGTATTTTTAGCTCTAAAACTGTTAGGCGAGTTATTTTTTAGTGATCATTTTGGACATGTTTGATATTTTTATTCATTTAGTTTTTTATATTGTCTTTAACGTATTGATTTAATTTGAAAAATTTCTATGGAACTAAAAAAAATATGAATACACATTATGATTCAGATGCCTGTTTTTAAAAGTTAGACTCAGGCCCAAATATTGTTAGGATCGGCCTTGTATATGCTTCCGCCATTAACTTCTTTATGCTTTCTTTCTACATTTTTGGCGATTTCTTGTGCATTCGGAGATGCTCAGAAGCTTTTTTTTGTGTGTTCATTTTCTACTTTAATCTAGTTGGGTTTTTGTTTCAATTTTTTCTGAGTTTCTGATAATATTATTGAAGAAGAGCTCGATGAACTAAGAAACTTGAAAATTATTATTTTGTTAAACTCAGAAGATTTTGTAAGGTAGGGTTTTGCGAAAATTGTGATATTGACTTTGCAGTATATATGGATACAACTATATTTGGGTTCTCTTTTCTGCTACAGAATGGGTGCCTAACTGAACAGTGAACTGGAAGATTTTTTTTTTGATGTATGGAGTCCATGGAATGCCCGAAACTGTGTATTTTAAGAGCAAATTTGAAAAGTTATGCAGGTATACCTCCATTTAAATGAGAAAATTTGAGTTATGACAATGATGAACAATTTGTCGCATTTTATCAAACGTTTTTTTCTTATACAACGAGTAATCCTTTTCAATGCTTCTAGATGTTTGACGAAATCGAAGGAACCTGGTTCCGTAATCCAAATGCATGATTATGTGAGAATGCCGTGAAAAAAATTCCCAAGCTTTTTTACGGTGTGCTATTTTATTTGTGGATTCTGTCTTTTATTCATATTGGTTCTTTGTTCTTTTTTATGCCAATAATATTTGGAAGTCGTGTAAGGTTTTGGTATCAAGATGCTAAACCACACCTTCCCATTGATCAAATTCAAACTATGAATGCCTCATGCCCAACTCAGATAAGATTCTAATGATTCACATATTCCAGGAGATTTTTTATGTATAATACATGTGGATGAAGTAGATGTTTAGGATTGGTAGTGGTAGTACATAAATTAGCTCGAGCATGATTCTAAAGTGTCTACAATGTGTTTTGTTTTTACATTACCCAGTTAATATACATTTTGGATTGTTCTTTGAGCAATTTACCAGAATACGAGATGTTATGATATTTCAGCAAGCTTAATTTGATTTTATATTTCTTGCTGGTATTTCGTGGCTTCTAGGATGTAAATATTGTCTCACGTCCACACACACCCCCTCCCTCTCTCTTTGGAATGCTTCTGTCATGATTCATTTTCGAAATACTATGCTCTTTGACCTCGACAAGAACTTGTAGAGCTGGAAATAATCCGTTTCTTTTGATTCAAGAACCTCATTTGGAATTAAGGAGCAAAGAAAGGGCCGACAGAGCTTAGCAGCAATGGTTGAGGTATGGTGCTCCCTGGTCGGAGCATGTGTTCCGTTCTTGATTGCAAGTCAAGCATTTAGAATGAAGGCAAAACATGCTGAGGAGCAAAGAATCAAAAGTGCTCGAGGCAGGGAGAAGACCGCGGATGACATTTTTGTGTGTGAGAGAGTTTTCACTTCAAAGAGAATGTTGAATAAAGTTGGAGCATTCTCCAAGGTTCCAATCACCGATACTTGTGTCATGGTATGTGGTGTTTCTGAGCTGGATGCTTGCTCCGATGCTTGTGCTCGAACTGTCTGCATCAACCAACACCAAGTGCCTAATTGGAATGATGTTTGCCTCCGAAGGTGTCAGAGCGAATGTCTCAAAATATCCGCATCTCGGTCCTCTTGATGTATCTTTATGCAGTTGAATGTTTTTTACTTTTCATCGGAGATGCCTAAATGGTTCAATTCCCTTGATGTTTATCTTAGCATAAATCTTTATCTTGTTATTATGGTATTCTTGTATCTTGAATTTTTCCCTTCTTTCCAGAATGGCTTTCGCTTCTCGTTTCTTGGGCTAACATGGTGACCTATACAGTTTAGGATTCATGCTTTATATCAATGGATGAAATGTGTGAAATAATCCATATATTACTCTTTTATGTATCCAAGAGTCGATATCTTAACACACGAGTAATATTAATATTAATAGTGTTGATGTGAGAAAACATACGTATATAAATTTAAGTCAGAGTAGTATCGGTAACTTGAACTTCTAAAACTATAAAAATTGTTGAATTCAATACTCGTGCTTGAAAATACACAAAACCTACTCAGTGGCAGAAGGGGGGAAGGGGTGAATAAGGTATCAATACATTACCACAAAATATGAAAGGGGGGAAAAACTTGTGTGAGATGGTCTCACGGGTCGTATTGTGAGACGGATATCTTATTTGGGTCATTCATGAAAAAGTATTAATTTTTATGCTAAGAGTCTTACTTTTTATTGTGAATATCGGTAGGGTTGATCCGTCTCACAGATAATGATTCGTAAGATCTACTCACTAGAGACCTACTCATGAGGGGGTTGAGAGATCGAACATTCCTATCTGCATCAACTTTGGACCACAAGTCACGGGTCCCTTGATTTTTGAACTGGAAATCTCTTCAGGCAATGCAACTGGTTCTTTTCAAGACAGTAAACAGATGTAACCCATTATTTCTCATGTTTTTTTAATGTACATCTATCCTAATCTTGACAGACACACACTTCTTGTCTACAAGGCTTCAAACTAGAGCCTGTTACATAATCATAAATTTTTGTATTAAATTTTCCGAGCTTCGAATTCTTGGTATAAAATTTTGGTTATGTTGCTAGTTAGCTCCCGATCCGCATTGGCGGAGATCGAACACTCATTGTTACGATTTTCATATAATTTGTGCCGGTAATGAGTCCCTGTATAAGGAAGTATTGTACTTTCGTAAGACAAATCATTTTAAAGTAAAGGAGAGAGATCATATTCTAACCTTCTTAAGACAAGAACAGTGGATATACATTAGATAATTTGAAAAAAAAAAAAACGATTTGGACATAGTTAGTGAACTCAAACGAAAGTGAAATTCATACACGAAATCTGGGCCATGATGGTCCGCGGATCACACTCTATGGCTGCTGGTCCATGTAAGAATAATTGGACCAGAAATAACCATTTGATCGAGTGGTGGATGGATGGGGGCAACTCACTGCATTTGAGAAAATTGTCACTTCTATTTATTTTTATGAGACCAAAAAAAAAGAAACCTAATTTAATTTCATTTGGTCTAAACATGGAGTTGTACTTTTCGGTAGGAAGGTTTTCGTAAGACCACCATGGATAGACAAGGATCTTGTCTTACACTGCTATGGAAACATCGCCATGAATTTTGTAATATTAAAATTGTGTCTTCGTCCTGAGTTGCTTCGAATTAATAGGTCCTCCCATTCGGATGCTGTGATGCCCATGGGGGTTCTCTACTCCATTAATCTATATTTCTGTATACTAGCATTTTGACTCATTGATCAAATATATCAAATGAACCATTGATCGATCGTAGCAGTTACGTTTTACTCGTACACCATGAGATGTGTTGAGCTCTTTACTTGCTCCATTTGAAATATATAAAATAACTAAACCAAGAAGTCTCGTTTCATTTACTTTATATATCTAGAAAATATTGTTAAAATTGAATTTCTAACCTCGTCCCAAATTTGAAACTGTTGAAACTTTGGTGTTAAATACATTCTTATTATGTATTGAGAGGACTATTTTCGTAAATGACTTTTTGATGTAGTCTATTTTCCTAAATTTTCCCCCAAATATTTTGTGCAACCATCTCTGATATTCTTTCTTCTATCAATAACAAGTTTCAAAGAGAAGAGATCTTGATAAAAAAAAATTTTAAAATCAACTTCAAAATTGATGGAGGAAATGAAATATTTGATATAAAAGAAGTTGAAAGGTTAGGAAATTCATCTCCTGCAAGATTCCAATTCATCCCTAAACAAATAAAATAAAAAACGGAATAACCATCTATTACATATCAAGTGTTTCGAAGTTCAAGCTTCTATCTATCACCATTAATGGATGCATTTAACTCCTAACATTTTCTGAAGCATTATGATAGCGAGGTAGGAAAACATATATGTAAATTTAGCATTGTAAATTCTCAACTATCTAAAGAAGTAGGAAAACAAATCCATAAAACTTGAATTTTCAATTCTCAAACAATTCCAACTTTAACTCACTAGCCCAATAGATGTTTAAAATTATTTTACGCAAACATTCATTTCAAAAATGACAAGCAATAGCTCAACTATTTTTATCTTTTTCAAGTGATGATATTTTTTTGGATAAATGAGGAAGATATTAGAATAATAAATTTTGAACAGATTTCTAACACAAAAAGATCACAACTATGCAATAAAAATGAGAGTTTGACCTAGTGTTTACCATTCAAATATATGGTTTATGACTGAGAAATTCACACGCAATAGAGAAATCAATCTGCCCAATCCATCGTCTTCTATGCTTTTGAGAAGAAAGGAGAGTCTAAGAAAAAATTGAGAAAACTGGCACGTCTGTTGGAGGGAACGTGAGCTGTTGAAGGAAGGGGAAGAGATCTTCTGTTTAAGCGTTTAAGTATTTTTTATTACTTAATTAATGGTTTTAAATTAGTTAAGAAAAGGGTAAATTGAGAATTTGACAAACAATGGCTATTTTCTTAAATGGGATTGTGAGGAGGTCTATTTTTCTAAATTTTCCGCCTGAGAATGTGAGACAAACGTGACAAAACACCCATAATTTGCTACGATCAAAATATAAAAAGCAATAAAGACAGTGAAATCCAAATCATGTTATAAGATAATTCAAATAAGCCGAATGCCAAAGCTCTACTTTGTTACGTAGTAAAACTTAACAGTCAATTTGGCGTCGGAGCTCCGGTAGGAGGTCCTCGGCGTGAGGACCCAGTTAGGTTCAAAAATATGACAAACTCCGTCGTATGAGCGGAGGAGATCACGGAGGCGAGTGCGGAATGAGGACGTCGGTGGCTCTAGCCTACAGGTTGAAGGCATAAGGTTCTAAACAAATTAGGGTTTAAACCAAAAATTTGAATGTCACATCAACCACGTGCATGCAAGTTATCAAATTTTTTTATTTATTTTAATGCGTGATTTTAACATGAATATATATGTTTAATTCTTGGTTAATTAAGATTGCATGATATAAGGCTTTTAGCAGTATTTCATGCTCGAACGAAGAACAAAGACCGGGGACAATTAAGGAAAAATGTTTGTATTAAACAATTATTTTTAATTATTTAATATATGGTGTTCATAAGGGTGATTTTCGAAGATGGTTCTTGTTAATGTATTTTTACTCGACGAGTCGTATTTTAAATCGGTATTCAATTTTTAACAAAACGGAGGACTTTTTGAGGGTTCAGACAATATTTTCAAAAATATACCTAAACGAAATATTTTGCGAGGGCGTTTTTGGGCTTATTGGTCCTACTTTAAGTGGTATTGGGCCAAACTCATTCATCTCTTAATTATTTTATTAACGGCCCATCATACAACCTTTTTATATCAAACCCTACCCCAAAACCCTAATCCTCTCACCCCATTACATTCGGCCGCTCCTCACCTCATCCAGCAGCTCCCCACTCCAGCAGCTTTGTCACGCCACCTTCAAGGAAAATTCGTGAGAGTTGTGATCCCGTCCCTCCTGTGTTCGTCCCTCGTGTCGTTTGTGTGAATCTTGGAGCATTTAGACGCAAAGGAACGCTCGATTCCCTTATTCTCTCATCGATCACACTATATTATGTATGTTGAACTGTATTTGCATGATATATTAAGGATATATTGTTATGCATCGGTTTTGCTTAGCTTTTATGCGAAAACGTTGGACATTCTTACATATTTCTCACGCCTTGATCTTGATTTGTAAGGGACTGTCATGGCTTGAGAGATAGGGGCGATCTACAGTAGGTTCACCATGAATTCAGATGGGAACTGTCGAGCTAGAACCCGTCCTGCAGGTGGCCGATCGCATCTCGTCGTTCTAAGGCTTGGGATGGTTAGGTTTTGCGAAGAAGGGGAAGGCAGCGTGCATGGACTCAGTTCGGGCCGTGGTTCAAACCCCGGTGGCTTGGGTGGGATCGTGTGTTATGTAGCAAGCTAGATTATGGTTTGGAGGTGTTCGAGCGATCCATCGTGCAAAGACTGTAGACATGCGTTTGGTCAGTCCAGGAGTGGGATCTTGGCTCGGTCTTGGTCTTAGAATAGTCGGCTAGGGGCTGGTCCAAGCAAGTTTGGTCTAGGGTCAAGAAATCAGGAGCTAGCTGCACTAGGGTTTGATTGTTATTGCGTGGAGAAAATTCCAGCAGCTGGTCGAGGGCTTTCGTGGGTCTTAGGTTGTCTGAAATAAGTGGTTTAAGGGCTTGTCATGTGGGTTCAAGTCATGGTTTAAATTTGGGAAAGTTTGGTTAACTTTCGGGTTGATTCGGGTTAAAATCGAGATTGGTTTAAGGTCTTGTCATGTGGGTTCAAGTAATGGTTTAAATCAGGGAAATTTTGGTTAACTTTCGGGCTGATTCGGGTTAAAACTGGGACCGGTCCTGGTTTTAACACAAATCGCAAAAGTTACAGGACAAGCTCGAGGTTATGTCTAGGAAATGATTATAAATATGTTTTGAGGTGTTTTAAGGAGTTTGATTGGCTTCGGGTCGAGATTTTGACGTCCAGGGATAAAATGGTCAATTAGGGTTTCTAGGGGCAAAATGGTCATTTTGCACTTGGGTCGAGTTAGCAGTCATGGCAGCACCGTGATCACATATTGACATGTTTTAAATGTATATGTTATCACGAACATGACTTTTTATGGAAACACGAAAAATATGTTGTATGCTTGATTTTAAGAAAATGTACGTATATGCATGATTTTGATAAGTGATGAATACGGTGACATATGTTTGAAAGAAGGGAGTTGGTTGTGACGGAACGAACACGAACATGTAAAGCCAAGACTCAGTGGATAGATAATATTGTCGATGATGTCCCCGCCGCCGGGTACCGTTGTTATACGTAGATGGATCTATCGATTATAGCTGATATGAAAGTACAACTAATGAACGGAATTCAAATAAAGAAAATTTAACACGTATATGTTGATATGATGCGATATGGACACGTTTATGCTTTGTCATGTCATGTTTATGCTTTCTCTTTTGAGATCATGAAATGTATTTTAATTACAGTATTTTTCACGGTTGTATGTTATGTATATGTACTTGCTATTGCGGTTCAGGTGTGTTGAGTCTTTAGACTCATTACGTGTGATTGATTCAGGTGAGCATGATGATGTGAAGATTGGAGGCACTGAAGACTGAATAGGAGGAGCTGGGTGTGAGCACGTTAACCCGAGGCCCTTGCATTTTCCGCATATTATGATCATGAGTCGTGGGTGTAAACAATATTTCAAATGTTTTTGCAACTCTTTTTACGTTGATGATTTTGACAAAAGTTGAGTTATTTTAAAACAGTAGACTAGAAGATTGATTTCATTTTAAGATTTAATTAACTGCATTTATTTTTATTCAGTGGTTGTGAGACTTTTTAAAATGCCTTATTGACTGCTTTTATTGCATGTATGTGTTTGAGTATTTCCGAAAAAGAGCTTTTTAAAAATATTAAAATTTAAGCATTTATTTTAAGCAGTAGATGTTACACTAGCATTATAGTGACAACTGACATACACATCTCTTAATAAGATATCAGCGTAAATTTGATACTAAGTTAAATCGAAACAAATCACAACATTGTAATTATAATAAAAATCGAATTATCATATTATAATATGATAGATAATGTGTAATTTCATGTTACATTACACTTTGAAGCTATTATTTGCAGTTGTTTTGAGATCGAATTAAGCACATTCACTTATATTTGTATATTGTCACACTTCAAGTATTGTATTATATTTAACTCGAGCATGTTGTTTATATACAAAGAACGATTTTTTCTAACATAAAACTAAATTGTCTTGAAATATATTTTTACCGTGTACATCACATTTGTATTTTTTTCTCTTTAACATACAATTTGTATTGATGGGATTCAAAATTTCTATGTAAATTATTCAAAATGTTTAGATATATATAAAAATATGCACCAGGTTATGTCTGATGAACCCGGTACTTCAAACTGGTTCAGCACCAGTCGGACAACGGTCAGCTTCAGATTTGCACAAACTAACATAAACTAGAGGGCATCATAAGTATTTTTGTTACAACTTATCTGATATTTAAATCAGTACTATGTATTCACCACCATAATTATTTAGGACTTTACTCTATAAAATTTATCATGTTGCTCGAGTGGTCTGCCCTGATCATCTCGATAAGCCTTACGACCAAGTAGATGACAGTTTGGAGTTCATGCAAAATTCTGGCCCGAGCCCAGGCCCTAATTGTATCAATAATACGCCCATTATTTATATCATTTAAGAAAATGATATGGGATATAAGTGCTCGGGTCAGATTATGATCGGGTCGGCTACGTGGGGTATCAGGTTTGATTGATCATTTAAATATAATATTAATAATTGTATAAATATTTTTAACTGCTATATTATTTTTTTAATTTAATCTTGTATTACATAAACATTGTTTTTTAGAACATAATATTTTACGAGTGTGTTAATGGGTTTAATAGGCCTATTTTAAAATATTTTGAGCATAAACTTCTACTCCTCCTAATTATTTTAATTACAGGCTCATTAGCAACTAATATTTTAATTAAACCTACCCCAAAAACCCTATCCCACCCTCACCTCTCTCGACCACCCCTCCCCATTTTCCCAGCATCCTCCACGAGTTTCAGCAGTAGGAGTGATCGGATTCCTCAAGAATTTTCTTAAGAAACGTTGCCACGTCTCTCCGGTGTCCGTCTCTCACCTCGCTTTCATTGTTTTTCGAGCGTTTAATCGCAAAGGCACGCCCGATACCTCCATTTTCTCGTCTTTCACACCATAACACGAGTTTTTGATTGATTGTGCATGTTTTATTATCCTTCTATTGTTTTATGTGAGTTTTGAATGCATGTTTGTAGAGGAAACTGATTTGTATGAATTGATTCTCACGTTTTTGTCTCTTGGTTGAAGGGGCTGCCTGGATGGGGAGGTAGGAGACTCAAACACATCTGAATTATGGTGTTTATATGTTAGGATCAGACCGTGAGTCGGTTTGGTGATGGTGCGATCGGGTTTCCTCGATTTAGGCCTTGGGACGCCTTGGTTGTGCGAAGGGTTGAGGGCAACGTGCAAGGGGTCTAGGGACCACATCTAGGTCGATCCAGGAGGGTCTTAAGGTGGGCTAGGAAGGGTTGGTTCGAGCCTGGTTTGGGCTAGTTGAACATGGGGTAGAGGTTGGCTTCAAATGTTGTTTAGGATTTTTTATCCGCAGGGCTAGCACCGCAACACCTGATCTTCGGGGCTGGGAGCGCTGCAGCGCTGATGCCGGGCGCCTAGGCGCTAATCAGGCGCTGCAGCGCCACAGTGTCAGTGTGGAGCCCTTAGCTCCTAATCGTTATTACAACACAATCTGATTAGGGTTAATTAATTACAGCGGAAAACGAGTTTAAATTTTCTTTACAATGAGCCCAAAATATTTCTTCTATAATTTGAATACTAAAAATAGTATTTCATCTCACATCATAAAACTAGCCCACACATAATCAAATCTAATCATATACAAACAACTCATATCCTCGGGACATGCCCCGGTATATAGATACATATATATATACTGGGAACAAAACATAAAACCTCAGCCCAAACTGTGACTCCCTCCAGAAGTACCCTCTCCGGCCTCCTGGTATCCTCGAGTACCTGCCATTGTCCACACACAAAGACAACAACAGCCCCCCTTGGGGGTGAGCAAAGCTCCGTATGGAACAACCATCACATATACCACAAGTATCTAAACAATGATATATGATATGCAATGCATGTATGTCGTGGAGGTATCAAGTCAAATGCCCATCCACTGAGCACATGTCAGAATCAATCGAATCGCTATCAAATAAATGCTCGAGCTGGCACACCGGCCTCAATCAGGGATACTCGTATGATAGCGTCGACAAAGCGCCATCAAATCCCAAATCTCAATCAATCATCGGGGCCACAAATGACTATGCTTTAAGGGTCATATAATACCAAACATAGCATTGTGTTCACAAACCCCAGAATCAAATCAAATCATATCAGGGTATCCAAGGATCATAGCTCAACGTGCATGTCATGTATCGATGTAGCATCAAACGATGTGTGTTAACAAAATATTTATTTTATACATCGATATTCCAATCACAATGTCATGTATGCCACATCAAGTCATCAAATAAGGCATATAGACACATATTCTCAATCAAATCAATCAAACATATATCATATTATACAGATACATGTCGTATGTTACTTGGTCGCAACATACCTCAATTCTTCGTTCCAGTCGATGTAGCTTGAAGATATCAGTATAATAATTTATCTACATCAATAATATACTCATTTCAGTCAATAACATCATTCAAAATCGACAATATAAGTCTCAAATATATTTTGAAACTTTAAAAATTCATATCAAATCCAATTCATAACATAATTCAATTCCGACTTCGAATATGAGTTTATTGTCGGTTATTCTACTACATATAAGAATCTCGACTTCAAATACATGCTATTCCAGCACTTTGATATTTAGAACTGCTGAAACTAGAAGAAATTTACCTCAAAAGAAAGCTCTCGACGCGAAGATTCCGAATATATAATTTGTTTCGCGTTTGGGTAACGTTTCGAAGTCGATTCGGACGAAAGAAATCGAATTCTCTAACTTTCCTCTCGAAGCTACGGATGAAAAGGAAGAAGGAAATGAACAGAAATCTTAATCTTATCCTCACCGCTCTCGCGCTCGGGCGGTAGAATTCTCGCGCCCGAGCGCGAGACATTCTGTCCCCGAGTTTACTTACACCGCGCTCGGGCGGTCACAAACTACCGCTCGGGCGCAGAATGTTCTGTTCGAGCCTCAATTGCACCGCGCTCGGGCGGTCAAAAACTACCGCTCGGGCGCGGAAAGTTCTGCCCGAGTAATAACATATTCTACACTGGCGCCCGAGCGGTCATTTTCTACCGCTCAGGCGCCACATGTTCTGTCCAAAATATTAATTTTGTATTGTTTTGGCGTCCGGCTTCTCCACTCGAGCTCTTACAACGTCCATTCATATTCAATACTTATTTTCTCACTTTCATTGTCATGATATACATCATATACATAATCACAGGACAATTTCATAATTATCGATAATCAACATGTGATTTACGATAATACGATACACGGTCCTTATATTTCTCCCCCACTTAAAAGATTTCGTCCTCGAAATCTCAAACATCTCTATATACATAACATTGGCAAACATATATATGTCACCAGTTATAGTACATATCAAAACTAAAATCAGTAAACAGATCAGTATACATTGAATACAATGGAACAGATGGAAGAGAACCAAACAAATGCGGATATGAATCTCGCATCTTGCTCTCCAATTCCCACGTCGACTCTTCCACACCATGCCGTGTCCATTGCACTCGAACTAGCGGAATCGATTTATTTCGCAATATCTTTTCCTTTCGATCCATAATGCGAACATGCTGTTCAACATAGGAAAGAGAAGGATCAAGTTCAACCTCATCAGGTGCAAGTACATGTGATGGATCTGGTTCATATTTGCTCAGCATAGAAACATGAAATACATCGTGAATGAAAAATAGAGCTGGTGGCAATGCCAATCGATAAGCAAGATCACCAACACGATCAAGGATCTCATATGGACCAACATATCGAGGAGATAATTTCCCTCGCATGCCGAATCGAACAGTGCCTCTAGAGGGAGATATTTTCAAAAACACTTTGTCACCTGTCTGGAATTCCAAGTTTCGTCTTCGTTTGTTCGCATAACTCGTTTGACGATCCTGAGCAGCTTTCATCCGCTGTCGAATTAACTGAACCTTATCATTCATTTCCTGTATCATTTCAGGTCCAGTCATTTGTCTCTCACCAATTTCATCCCAGAATAACGATGATCTACATCGTCTCCCGTATAGAGCTTCAAACGGTGCCATACCAATACTCGTTTGAAAGTTATTATTATAAGAAAATTCAACCAGTGGTAAGGCATCTTGCCATCCCATTCTGAAATCCATCACAATCGCACGCAACATATCTTCCAATGTTTGAATTGTACGCTCAGTCTAGCCATCGGTTTGAGGATGATAAGCAGTGCTCATAGCCAAACGCGTACCCATCGCTTATTGGAAACTACCCCAGAATTTAGAAGCAAATATGGGATCACGATCAGATACAATCAAGACTGGCACACCGTCCAGTCTCACAATATTCTCGATGTATAAACGGGTCATTCTTTTATAAGGATAAGTCCGCTCATACGGAATGAAATGTGCAGATTTCGAAAGCCGATCAATAATAACCCAAATAGCATCACAGCCCTTGGGCGAACGAGGTAAATGAGTCACAAAATCCATAGCAATATGTTCCCAATTCCATTTCGGGATTTCGAGACTATGGAGCAATCCTCCAGGTTTCATTCTCTCGGCTTTCACTTGCTGGCAGACAAGACATTTCGAAATAAACTCAGCAATGTCCTTCTTCATACGTTTCCACCAGAATTGAGGTCTCAATGTCAAATACATCTTTCGACCTCCAGGGTGAATACTGTATTTGCTACAATGTGCTTCTCGAAGAAGGGCAGATTTCAAATCAGAATCATTAGGGACTACCAGCCGACCATTAAGTCGTAAAGAACCATCAGAAGAAATCTGGAATCCAGACTGATGTCCTGCAGATACAAGTTCTTTCGACTTTTGGATCTGAGCATCGCTTTGTTGGGCCTTTCGTATTTTCGATATCAAGTTCGGCTCAATTTGCAATGCTGAGACAGTGACAGAATTCCAATTTGAGTGAAAAGTCCAACCAGAAGTACATATATCCTCATGTACTTTGGCGACACAAACAGAAGCTAAAACAGAATCATGAACTTTCCGACTAAGGGCATCCGCCGTAACATTCTCCGATCCAGGGTGATATTGAATCTCACAATCAAAATCCTTCAGGAGATCCATCCACCTGCGTTGCCTCATATTCAAATCAGATTGAGAAAAGAGATATTTCAGTCTCTTATGATCTGAATAAATAACAAACTTTTCTCCGTACAAATAATGGCGCCAGATCTTCAAAACAAACACAATGGCGGCCAATTCAGGATCATGAACATGATAACGTGTTTCATGAGATTTCAATTGACGAGACGCATAAGCAACCACTTTGCCGTGTTGCATCATAACACAGCCCAAATCTTTACCAGACGCATCTGTACACACTATAAATCCTCCGGTACCTGAGGGAATAGTAAGCACAGGTGCTGTGGTCAATCTCGTCTTCAATTCAAGAAAACTAGCTTCACATTCATATGACCAAATGAATCGTTGATTCTTCTGTGTCAGTTGAGTAATATGTTTAGCTATTTTCGAAAATCCTTCAATAAAACGACGATAATATCCAGCTAAACCAATGAAGCTACGGATCTCAGGAACATTCGTAGGTCTTGGCCAATTCAATACAGCTTCGACCTTCGCAGGATCAACAGATATGCCATGTCTCGAAATGACGTGGCCCAAAAATATCACTTTGTCCATCCAGAATTCACATTTGGACAATTTAGCATATAAATGACTAGTACGAAGAGTTTGAAGCACCAGTCTCAGATGTTCAGTATGCTCCTTTTTCGATTTCGAATATACAAGAATATCATCAATAAATACAATAACGAATCGGTCAAGATAATCTCGAAAGACGCGATTCATTAGATCCATAAAGACAGCAGGAGCATTCGTGAGACCAAAAAGCATAACCAAAAACTCATAGTGGCCATACCTCGTACGACAAGCAGTTTTGAGCACATCTTCATCTCGAACTCGTACTTGATGATATCCAGAACGAAGATCAATCTTAGAGTATACAGAAGTACCCTGAAGCTGATCAAATAAGTCATCAATACGAGGAAGTGGGTACTTGTTTTTCACAGTAGCCCGATTCAGTTGTCTATAGTCGATACACATTCGCATAGTACCATCTTTCTTTCGAACAAATAAAACTGGAGCTCCCCAAGGTGATACACTCGGTCGAATATATCCCTTATCGAGAAGATCATGTAATTGTTCTTTCAATTCTTTCAATTCCAATGGTGCCATGCGATAGGGAGCTTTAGATATGGGAGCAGTCCCCGGCACAAGATCAATATAAACTCAATTTCTCGATGAGAAGGAAAATCAGGAATCTCATCGGGAAATACATCTGGAAACTCTTTCGCAACAGAAATTTCAGATAAAGAAGACTCCTTTTTAGAGACATCAATAGCGTAGATAAGATAACCTTCATCTCCGCTAGTCAAAAGTCGAGACATTTCCAAAGAGGATACCAATGGAATTTTGGCTTGAGAACCCTTGCCATAAAAATTCCACTTGGGTCCATCAATCGGTCGAAATCGAACCACTCCATGAAAACAATCAACAGTAGCTCGATTTGTCGTCAAGATATCCATGCCAACAATACAATCAAAGTCGTGCATTGGGAGGACAATCAAATTCAAGAATATCACATTATCCTCATATATCAATACACAATTATGCACAATTTGCTCAGACAAAATAATCTTTCCTGCTGGCGTGGCTATCGATAATGTATCATACAATGGGGTACACTCAATACCGTGAGATGCAACAAATGCATGAGATATGAATGAATGAGATGCTCCTGTATCAAATAAAACACGTGCAGGATAATCGCAAAGCATGCAAATACCTGCAATCACACCACCAGGAGCTTCCTTCGCCTGATCCTCCGTCATAGCATACACTCTTACTTGAGGAGGAACTTGAGCAGTCCGACCACCTGGTCCTCGATATCGTGGGACACTCGACTGCTGAAAAGAGAGAACATGAACAGCAGGTCTCATCATACTAGGGCCACCTCTAAATCCTGGCTGGGTTTGGGAAGAAGTCGTACCCCTGTTCGGACATACTCGAGAGAAATGGCTTTCCTGCCCACACTGATAACAAGTGCCAAACATACCTCGACATTGCTCGATAGTATGTTTACCCCCACAATGACTACAATAAGGAGCAATCACAGGACTCCCTCTCTGGGATCCACTCGAACTCGAAGAAGACGAAGAAACAGTACCAGTCTTTTTGAATTTTTTACCTCTCGGGCGCAATGTAGGCTGCTGAGCTGACACTGGTGGAGGAGGAATATACTGTGGACCTCCTTGCCTGAGTCTAGCCTCGGCTGCCTTGGCTCGTTCAACCGCCTCTGCGTAGCTGGTAGGCAATCCAAAAACAACAAAAGTATATAAAGCAGGATGCAATCCATTTACAAACCTGTTATATTTTGCTTTTGCATTCCCAGCTACGTGAGGTGCATACTTCAACAGAGTAGAAAACTTCGAAGCATACTCTGCAACAGTCATCGTTCCCTGCTGCAGACTATTGAATTCATTCTCTTGGGCAGTATAATAGGAAGGAGGGGAATACTACTCCAAAAATTGGGCCTTGAAGACATCCCATGTGACTTCAATCCCGGCTTCTTTCAATCCAATCTCAGCGGCTTCCCACCAAGATTTTGCTCGGTCTTTCAACTGATAAAGAGCAAGTTTCAGTCTCCGAGCCTTGGAATATTCAACAATATTAAACAAATTCTCGATATCCTTTAACCAAGCCTCTGCTCTTTCTGCACTCTCAGTGCCAAAGATCCTCGGTGGTTTCAGATCCTGGAATCGAGCCATCACTATATCCATGGACAATCCTTCAAATTGCCCAACTATCCTCTCAGTACTGCAACTCGCAGTTTCATTTGTGTGATCCATCTACAAATCAGAGGATAAATATCACAAATCAATATCAATTTCATAATCTCATCATCTCATATAATCAATCTAATTAATAACTTACTCAAACTAAATCAAGTAGGAGCAAGTAATACAAATAAATCAAACACATATGCACAATTCATTTGTGCCTATTCACGTGTACACAGGACTCAATCGAGCATTCCCAGCTATGCTCTGATACCACTCTGTGTGCGGCCCTAAGCTCCTAATCGTTATTACAACACAATCTGATTAGGGTTAATTAATTACAGCGGAAAACGAGTTTAAATTTTCTTTACAATGAGCCCAAAATATTTCTTCTATAATTTGAATACTAAAAATAGTATTTCATCTCACATCATAAAACTAGCCCACACATAATCAAATCTAATCATATACAAACAACTCATATCCTCGGGACATGCCCCGGTATATAGATACATATATATATACTGGGAACAAAACATAAAACCTCAGCCCAAACTGTGACTCCCTCCAGAAGTACCCTCTCCGGCCTCCTGGTATCCTCGAGTACCTGCCATTGTCCACACACAAAGACAACAACAGCCCCCCTTGGGGGTGAGCAAAGCTCCGTATGGAACAACCATCACATATACCACAAGTATCTAAACAATGATATATGATATGCAATGCATGTATGTCGTGGAGGTATCAAGTCAAATGCCCATCCACTGAGCACATGTCAGAATCAATCGAATCGCTATCAAATAAATGCTCGAGCTGGCACACCGGCCTCAATCAGGGATACTCGTATGATAGCGTCGACAAAGCGCCATCAAATCCCAAATCTCAATCAATCATCGGGGCCACAAATGACTATGCTTTAAGGGTCATATAATACCAAACATAGCATTGTGTTCACAAACCCCAGAATCAAATCAAATCATATCAGGGTATCCAAGGATCATAGCTCAACGTGCATGTCATGTATCGATGTAGCATCAAACGATGTGTGTTAACAAAATATTTATTTTATACATCGATATTCCAATCACAATGTCATGTATGCCACATCAAGTCATCAAATAAGGCATATAGACACATATTCTCAATCAAATCAATCAAACATATATCATATTATACAGATACATGTCGTATGTTACTTGGTCGCAACATACCTCAATTCTTCGTTCCAGTCGATGTAGCTTGAAGATATCAGTATAATAATTTATCTACATCAATAATATACTCATTTCAGTCAATAACATCATTCAAAATCGACAATATAAGTCTCAAATATATTTTGAAACTTTAAAAATTCATATCAAATCCAATTCATAACATAATTCAATTCCGACTTCGAATATGAGTTTATTGTCGGTTATTCTACTACATATAAGAATCTCGACTTCAAATACATGCTATTCCAGCACTTTGATATTTAGAACTGCTGAAACTAGAAGAAATTTACCTCAAAAGAAAGCTCTCGACGCGAAGATTCCGAATATATAATTTGTTTCGCGTTTGGGTAACGTTTCGAAGTCGATTCGGACGAAAGAAATCGAATTCTCTAACTTTCCTCTCGAAGCTACGGATGAAAAGGAAGAAGGAAATGAACAGAAATCTTAATCTTATCCTCACCGCTCTCGCGCTCGGGCGGTAGAATTCTCGCGCCCGAGCGCGAGACATTCTGTCCCCGAGTTTACTTACACCGCGCTCGGGCGGTCACAAACTACCGCTCGGGCGCAGAATGTTCTGTTCGAGCCTCAATTGCACCGCGCTCGGGCGGTCAAAAACTACCGCTCGGGCGCGGAAAGTTCTGCCCGAGTAATAACATATTCTACACTGGCGCCCGAGCGGTCATTTTCTACCGCTCAGGCGCCACATGTTCTGTCCAAAATATTAATTTTGTATTGTTTTGGCGTCCGGCTTCTCCACTCGAGCTCTTACAACGTCCATTCATATTCAATACTTATTTTCTCACTTTCATTGTCATGATATACATCATATACATAATCACAGGACAATTTCATAATTATCGATAATCAACATGTGATTTACGATAATACGATACACGGTCCTTATATTTCTCCCCCACTTAAAAGATTTCGTCCTCGAAATCTCAAACATCTCTATATACATAACATTGGCAAACATATATATGTCACCAGTTATAGTACATATCAAAACTAAAATCAGTAAACAGATCAGTATACATTGAATACAATGGAACAGATGGAAGAGAACCAAACAAATGCGGATATGAATCTCGCATCTTGCTCTCCAATTCCCACGTCGACTCTTCCACACCATGCCGTGTCCATTGCACTCGAACTAGCGGAATCGATTTATTTCGCAATATCTTTTCCTTTCGATCCATAATGCGAACATGCTGTTCAACATAGGAAAGAGAAGGATCAAGTTCAACCTCATCAGGTGCAAGTACATGTGATGGATCTGGTTCATATTTCCTCAGCATAGAAACATGAAATACATCGTGAATGAAAAATAGAGCTGGTGGCAATGCCAATCGATAAGCAAGATCACCAACACGATCAAGGATCTCATATGGACCAACATATCGAGGAGATAATTTCCCTCGCATGCCGAATCGAACAGTGCCTCTAGAGGGAGATATTTTCAAAAACACTTTGTCACCTGTCTGGAATTCCAAGTTTCGTCTTCGTTTGTTCGCATAACTCGTTTGACGATCCTGAGCAGCTTTCATCCGCTGTCGAATTAACTGAACCTTATCATTCATTTCCTGTATCATTTCAGGTCCAGTCATTTGTCTCTCACAAATTTCATCCCAGAATAACGATGATCTACATCGTCTCCCGTATAGAGCTTCAAACGGTGCCATACCAATACTCGTTTGAAAGTTATTATTATAAGAAAATTCAACCAGTGGTAAGGCATCTTGCCATCCCATTCTGAAATCCATCACAATCGCACGCAACATATCTTCCAATGTTTGAATTGTACGCTCAGTCTAGCCATCGGTTTGAGGATGATAAGCAGTGCTCATAGCCAAACGCGTACCCATCGCTTATTGGAAACTACCCCAGAATTTAGAAGCAAATATGGGATCACGATCAGATACAATCAAGACTGGCACACCGTCCAGTCTCACAATATTCTCGATGTATAAACGGGTCATTCTTTTATAAGGATAAGTCCGCTCATACGGAATGAAATGTGCAGATTTCGAAAGCCGATCAATAATAACCCAAATAGCATCACAGCCCTTGGGCGAACGAGGTAAATGAGTCACAAAATTCATAGCAATATGTTCCCAATTCCATTTCGGGATTTCGAGACTATGGAGCAATCCTCCAGGTTTCATTCTCTCGGCTTTCACTTGCTGGCAGACAAGACATTTCGAAATAAACTCAGCAATGTCCTTCTTCATACGTTTCCACCAGAATTGAGGTCTCAATGTCAAATACATCTTTCGACCTCCAGGGTGAATACTGTATTTGCTACAATGTGCTTCTCGAAGAAGGGCAGATTTCAAATCAGAATCATTAGGGACTACCAGCCGACCATTAAGTCGTAAAGAACCATCAGAAGAAATCTGGAATCCAGACTGATGTCCTGCAGATACAAGTTCTTTCGATATCTGAGCATCGCTTTGTTGGGCCTTTCGTGCATCGACTTTTGGATCTGAGCATCGCTTTGTTGCGCCCGAGCGCGAGACATTTTGTCCCCGAGTTTACTTACACCGCGCTCGGGCGGTCACAAACTACCGCTCGGGCGCAGAATGTTCTGTCCGAGCCTCAATTGCACCGCGCTCGGGCGGTCAAAAACTACTGCTCGGGCGCGGAAAGTTCTGCCCGAGTAATAACATATTCTACACTGGCGCTCGGGCGGTCATTTTCTACTGCTCGGGCGCCACATGTTCTGTCCAAAATATTAATTTTGTATTGTTTTGGCGTCCGGCTTCTCCACTCGAGCTCTTACAACGTCCATTCATATTCAATATTTATTTTCTCACTTTCATTGTCATGATATACATCATATACATAATCACATGACAATTTCATAATTATCGATAATCAACATGGGATTTACGATAATACGATACACGGTCCTTACATTTCTCCCCCACTTAAAAGATTTCGTCCTCGAAATCTCAAACATCTCTATATACATAACATTGGCAAACATATATATGTCACCAGTTATAGTACATATCAAAACTAAAATCAGTAAACAGATCAGTATACATTGAATACAATGGGACAGATGGAAGAGAACCAAACAAATGCGGATATGAATCTCGCATCTTGCTCTCCAATTCCCACGTCGACTTAGTAAAAAGTGAAAGAAAGAAGATCGAGTTTTTTAAATAAAATAGTAATAAAACTTTAAAACAAACGCAAGCCTAACTCAAATTAAATGAGACATGTTTTTTTTTCTTGTTTTGTTAATTTAATAAATTTATATAATTGTCACTTTTAAAAATATGTAAAATTCAAAAATAAAAATTTGCATTTTGAGATATTAAATTGTATGTGTCTATATAATTAATAAGTTTATCAAGTTATTTCAAATATAAAACATTATACAAAATTATTTTATTAAAATAAATTAAACCCATGTTATAAATTATTACCTAAAACTTATATTTTAAATTTATCCCGAGAGTATTTTATTAAAATAATTTAAAATATTGCAAAGGTGTGAGTCTTGTAAAAATAATGCAATCCGTAGAAAATTTACAGGATTCTTAATTTTTTTTAAAAAAATAAAGGAAACAAAGGCGTAGAATCCGTGACAGACTGTCATTGATTCTGAATCCGTGACACGCATTCACGGGTTCTAGGAATCCGTGACTACCATCATTTAAATTGTGAGCAATTCTTCCGACTTCTTTATGCAATTCCTCCGACTTCTTTGCATTTCCTCGACTTCTTTGCGGAAAATACTTGAAGGCTGTTAAGAAATTCTTGTTTCCGGTTGTGTTCCGACTACGCAAAAATAATAACCTTGAAATATTTTCAAATAGCACATAATTATATTCATTATTTTTTTATATCCCCATTATTATATCTATATGTGATTAATATTAAAAATATACTGTTTAACAAAATTATACTTATTCGTATAATGCTATTGAATAAAATTATAAATACAATATAAATAATACAAATAAAATATTAATAAATCGATTAAATTAACTTCTCAAACACGGTTATATGGAATTTGTAATAAAATCAACGCACGATATTAATATCTGAAATAAATGAAAAACATTAATAGAAATTTACACAAAACAAAATATTATTTCTTAATATATAATTATAATATTATCAACGAAATTAAACATTACCTCTTCACACCACGAATCCTCACTGGTCACTCCAATGAAAATTCACTCGACTCTCCCTTTTTTTTCTCTCTTTTTTTCGTCACTACAAAATACTCACCGGTCAATCCAAAGAAATAACGCTCGCACTCAGGTGTTTTCACTCGAATTTGATAGTTCTCTCTAAGATGTGCTCAAGCTTTGTACACGTATATCAAACCAACAAGATTCAACTCGTGGACACTCGCAACTGTCTCACTTGGACTGCGCAAAACAAAGAACGCTAGAATAACGCAGATCTTACAACAATACAAAGGATAACACAGATTTGAAAACAGAAACGAAAGTATAACACAGATCTGAAAAAAGAATAAAATTTTAGAAAGATCTGAAAATAAAATCGAAAGGATAACACAGATCTGAGAACAAAACAAAATTTTAGACAGATCTGAAAATAGCAACGAAAGGATAACAGATCTGAGAACAGAACGAAATTTTAAATAGATCTGAAAATAGCAACGATAACTTATTTGAATCAAAGAGAACCAAAAGCTCTGATACCAAATGATACGAATCCTCGTACGAATAAGAAGCAAACACGATTAATTAGAATCGCGCCCTCAATTCAATAACGAACAAGGATCGATTAGGTTGTCCCGATCTTTTGAAACAAGCAACGATTTGTGATATTCACCTCTAAGCGATTAACACTTAGCAACAAATATCAACGATAATAACAATCGAATTTCATACGAACCTTCAAAGAACTCATTTTGACAATCCGTTCGAAAACAATTGACAAACGCCATAAAGATGCAATCTTTGATAAGTTTGATTTTGTGAAGAACAAAGCAAAATGCCTTGCAAATTTGAGAGAAATCCTCAAGATATTTGATATTTGTCTGAATTATCTCGTTCATGGTCTATTACAAGGCTTAAATAATCAACAAAAACCATAAAAAGTAGTGTAAAAAGTCATAAAAAAAGTTGTGAACAATTTCTACACGGCAGGGCGCGCGGCTGCGCATGATCTCGCGCGGTGGCGTGCTATATACTGCATTCCCCAGCCTGGTGCGCGCGGCAGCGCCGAATCACGCACGGTGGCGCGCGTGGGGCTCGCGGCCGCGCCGGTTCATGCGCACATGCGCGCGCGCGGCTGCGCCGCTTCTGGTGCGGATGCGCGCGTGCTGCTGTCCTCATGGTCTTTTATAACTTGAATGACATTCCAAACACTTCCATTATTCTGTCCATGTTCCCCAAGCTCCTCTAATTTAGACACCCCATTTGTTGAACTTCCTTGGTAGCTCACCATGAATCCTTGAAGTGCTTCTTTAAACTTCTTGCTACGTCCCCTCGTTATAGGTCCTTCGTTATATTCTTTGTTGAACTCCACCACTTGCTTGAATATGCTTGATTCATCATCTTTAATCACAATCAAGCTTGAAAGTCCGAGGCAACAATGCATATTAAATCTCCTTTTAACCATTAGCACGTAACACCCGGTCAGATTCGTATCATTTTCAATTATACACACTTTTATAGATATATAGATATAGATATAGATATAGATTACAAAATTATAATAAAATCATTGGAAAAAATGTAGAGAGAAAAGTAAAAAGATAAAATATTTAAATGTAGTATAAAGATGTGTTATTTGATAAAAATTAATATAAGAGTTACATTCTATTATTGAAGTGTGTATAAAAGGTTAATTTTGTCATTGCACAATTGGAAAACAATGTCATTTATCCACACTTTTATATGTATATATAGATAAAATGTATTTAATTACAGTACTTTTCACTGTTGCATGTTATGTATATGTACTTGTTATAACGATTCATGTGTGTTGAGTCTTTAGACTCACTAGGTGTGAATGATGCAGGTGAGCACGATGAGTTTGAGACTAGAGGTGCTGAACACAGAGTAGGCGGAGCTGGGAGTGCGCACGATGGCCCGAGGACTTTGCATATTTCCGCACTATATGTTTATGGGATGAACATTGTTTTTTTTATGCCTTTTATATCTTTTTATACGTTGATGATACGATAGGCTTTGATTGCTGCGTTTGAGTTCTTCTCAAACAGTAGTATAGGAATATGATGATATTTAATATTTATTTAACTGCAGTTATTTTTATTCAATAATCGAATAATTTTTTAATACGCATGGTGGACTGTTTTCATTCGCATACATGTGTATGAGCATTTTCAAAATTAGCTTGAATTTTTTTCCCTAGCAGTATTTTAGTAGCACGAGTCATTTCAACCGTCATATTTTTAAACGATGGTGGCAAGTCGGGGATGGACATTTGATGCTTTTCATTCTACCTTATCCATAGTTATGTAGGCATGTTATGTTGATTATCACAACTATTTATAAAATTAGACTATTCTGCAAATCATTGTTTATAAAGCATGTTATGTTGATTCTCACAACTATTTATAAAATTAGACTATTCTGCAAATCATTGTTTATATGACACTGAAATTCAAAATGTTATGTAACAAACTCCAAGTCAAAAGTTCGTCATTGTAACCATGAAGCCAAATCATGTTGCTGACATCTCCTGGTGACTGCCACCCTTGAGCAAGGAACTAATTTTGAGTTGGTCATATATGATATTTTATAGGTTTGATACAAATTGAAAAAATGGACTCATAAGACGATAAAATGTGATTTTTTTTATTAATACGCTTTTTTGTACAACAATACATGTGTAAAAGAGAATATAATTAAAAGATCAAACAATCAAATAATATAGAACACATTCAAAACTTGTGTAATATAATGAAATAAATTTTACAATTTTGTTTAAATAATCACTTAAATATTATATGAACTACAGTTTTTGGCCGCACAAATATTGATAAAATTTTCATGCTCTACATGTTCAAATATTTTTTCTCAATCGATAACATAGCAAATCCGTTCAATCTTTCACGTGACATAGTTGATTGGAGACATTCTTATATTATCCTCAATTTGAATACACTTTTTTCTTTGGATGGAATTGTAACGGGTATTCATAATAAAATTCCACAAGTAACATATATAACATAATGTACATCAATTTATTTTAGATAATTAAGCACTTACTTGGATAACAACCATCCATTTTCTACCATTTTTTAAAAACCCAACTTTTATGAAATTTACTTTGGCTTTCCCATTCTCAAGACAATTAAACAACAAGCCAAGCTATCCTCCATTGCACGTGATTTACGAGTTAAGGAGAAAAATTAACAGTATGTATCACTTGAGAAGATATCACATATAATTTTCCATGAGACGTATTAACCCGATTCATACTAAAGTGGAATACAATACTTTCATTATAAAAATTAAATTTTTTAAATGAAATGGATCGAGTTGTAGATCAAGCTCACACAATTGACCTATAAGACCATTTCACGTAAGTTTTTGTGAATTAATATATATTGTCGAAATAAACAACAAAAAGTTATTTTAAAGAAAAAAAGTAAAAAGCACATGATCCATCCTCGTATCTTACAAAACTCAAGGGCTTTTTTTAAAAAAATAATATTAATTTTAAAACTATTTAGCAAAATATTGCAAAGGTGTGAGTCTTGTAAAAATAATGCAATCCGTAGAAAATTTACAGGATTCTTAATTTTTTTTTTAAAAAATAAAGGAAACAAAGGCGTAGAATCCGTGACAGACTGTCATTGATTCTGAATCCGTGACACGCATTCATGGGTTCTAGGAATCCGTGACTACCATCATTTAAATTGTGAGCAATTCTTCCGACTTCTTTATGCAATTCCTCCGACTTCTTTGCATTTCCTCGACTTCTTTGCGGAAAATACTTGAAGGCTGTTAAGAAATTCTTGTTTCCGGTTGTGTTCCGACTACGCAAAAATAATAACCTTGAAATATTTTCAAAAAGCACATAATTATATTCATTATTTTTTTATATCCCCATTATTATATCTATATGTGATTAATATTAAAAATATACTGTTTAACAAAATTATACTTATTCGTATAATGCTATTGAATAAAATTATAAATACAATATAAATAATACAAATAAAATATTAATAAATCGATTAAATTAACTTCTCAAACACGGTTATATGGAATTTGTAATAAAATCAACGGACGATATTAATATCTGAAATAAATGAAAAACATTAATAGAAATTTACACAAAACAAAATATTATTTCTTAATATATAATTATAATATTATCGACGAAATTAAACATTACCTCTTCACACCTCTTCGAATGAAATGAATGACAAAATCAACAAATAATATTAATACAAGGCCGAAGGAGAAAAGAAGGATTTTACGCAAATGAATCGGAGGAAAGAAACATTTTGCGAGAATGAACCGGAGAAAGGAAGCATTTTGGGCAGATGAAACGGAGAAAATGCGCGCAATTTAAAGAGGAAGAGTGACGGATTCCCTAGAATCCGTGACAGACTCTTTTTCTTCATTTTTTAAAAAAATTTAAAATCCACTATAAATTTCTATGGATTGCAATATTTTTGCAAATATCTAATTTTTACAATATTTTACTAAATACTTTTTTTAATTAATATTACTTTTTAAAAAACCTCAAAACTCGAACTCAAGACTAAACACAAGTCAAATTGGGAATCCGTGACAGGCTGTCATGGATTTAGAATCCGCTATAAATTTCTACGGAAGGCACTATTTTTACAACCATCTCATTTTTACAATATTTTATTAAATAGTTTTTAATTAATATTAATTTTTTGAAAAAGCCCCAAAACTCAAACTCAAGAATAAACACAAGTCAAATAGAAAATCAATCGACTGTCATAACTGCAAGAATATATTATTAAAAAATGAAAGAAAGAAGATCGAGTTTTTTTAATTAAAATAGTAATAAAAACTTTAAAACAAACGCAAGCCTACTCAAATTAAATGAGACATGTTTTTTTCTTCTTCTTGTTTTGTTAATTTAATAAATTTATATAATTGTCACTTTTAAAAATATGTAAAATTTAAAAATAAAAATTTTGCATTTTGAGATATTACATTGTATGTGTCTATATATGTAATTAATAAGTTTATCAAGTTATTTCAAATATAAAACATTGTACAAAATTATTTTAGTAAAATAAATTAAAAACGGTGCAAACTATGTTTATAAATTATTACCTAAAATTTATATTTTAAATATATCCCGAGAGGAGCGTCTGAAAGTTACCAAATGTGAGATTGCAATGTTAACGGCTGAAAAATAAAAAAACGCGTTTTGTCGGTTTCCATATCTGAATTGGCTCCGCTCCCATTGTTGAGTTATCAAATACCCCGTAACAGAGTTCTTCCTCCCCGATCCATCTCCTGATTCTCCCGCCTTTTCTCTCTAGAGAAACCCTATTGGATACGCTAAAAGTGGCCTTGAAACTCACTTCCAGAGACATTCAAGAGATCGTCTCCAAGCTATCATCCGACAAGGACAAAGCTCGAGAAGTAATCAAGAAGATAGACTTTTACTGGCGTGTCTGTTCAGTTTCTTGGAGGGTAACGAGTTTGAGTTTCTTGTATATGAAATCATCTTTTTACATAATTTTCAATGATTTTGTTTAATAGGATCCAGCAATAAGTAGAATTCATACTTGTATAGTTTCACACAGTTCGTTTGTTTTGCTGAAACATTTCCGATTCATATTTCTTATCTTAGGATGGCATTGAGTCCTATTGTTTAATAGGCATTGAACAATATGTAGAGCTCATTGCCATTCCTTTTGTGTATCTATTTAAAAATGAAGGAAACTTTTTTTCCTTTTCTTTGTATTATTTTGTAAAGTTTGACGGGTCATTACCTTGTTTTATTAATTTATTTTCCCCCTGAAATGGGCCAGTCGATAAACATAAAGATAATTTACTTTCTTTTATTTGATTTTGAATTATTCAAGCAGGGAGTCTCATTCGCTACATGTGTTGTGAACTTCGAATCTTTGCGAGAATTATTGGAAATACTTATAATTGGCTTTTTCCCTAATTAAGTTTAGGGAATTTCATATCCGCCTCTTCAATGTGATTAATATTCTGAGATATTTTTTTCGTGGATAATATTTTGCTCATGTAGTGTATTAATGTTTTTTATCTTTTGGTTTATGAATACAGGAAGGGGTTAAGTTGTTGAATACATGGTTAGAAACCGATAGATCCATTGGATTTACTAGATATTTGTCTGATAAAACTTCAGTGCTTAAGCCTAAAGAAGTTCCACATTGTAAGCATATATAACCATCTATGTTTAACCACCTTAAAGATTTCGTTTTATTTTATTGTTTTGGATGAATTGATGGTGTGCAGTTGCTTACTACTTTTTTGTGCAGCTGAGACTTGGCCTTTTCTTGTCAAAATTTTAATGCAATGTGCATCTTCCGAGATCTCATCCAGCAAGAAGAGATTACCGAAGTCAATTTTTGCGAAGACTCTTCGGATTATTGTGAAACGAGCCCAGGATGATGGGTGTTCAGGTTAGTGTTTGAAGTTTTTGTTTCATATGGAACATGAAAGCAATCTGATAATGTTGTGTTTGTTCGCAGAATTTCGTGTGGTGAATATCTTAGATACCTTTTTAATTTGAATGAATTTTGATGTACTCAACTATCTGTGACTTTATCGTAGAAAAGTCTTCCAAGAGTGATGTTGCTTGTCGGCATGCTTGAAATTGTCGTAAAGGTCTGTTCTCATTTCATCTTGTCAATCATGTGTAAAAACATTATCCTCCTCACTTCGAAAGGTCTTGTGTTGAATTACCACCAACATTTTCATCACTTAAATTTAGTGAAAAAGAACACAATCTAGATGACACTGAACTGAAGGAGTCCTTTGCTTTTGTATCTAGTTATTATTATCTTTTTGAAATGTTGCACTAAAGGGGTTGACGCAGCCTTCAAATTTTGTATCTAGTTATTAGTATCTTTTTGAAATGTTGCGCTAAAGGGGTTGATGTAGCCTTCAAATTTCTCCTTAACTTTCAGAAGAGGCCGCACATGGTTAAACTTAATTAATTTCTTATGAGTGTTATATTGTGTTAATAATTCTTTTGCTTGAATTTACTGTATAACTGACATGAAATATTTTAAATTTTTTATTAACAAATACTCGACATATCTTTTTCCAATGCTCCACCTTATCAAGATTTTTAATTTGTCAGATGCATCTTCTGAATTTACCAATTTCATGGAATATAATCTGTCCAAAATTGATATTGAGATTGGTTTATAACTGTAGATTGTGTAGTATGATTTTTAGAGATTTTGAGATAGAAATGATGCATGTCTTTGTCTTCTTTGTAATTCATAAAATGTATTTTGTGAATTCAAAGCTATTGATTTATTTTGCAAATAATGAGTGAAAACACTGAAATGCTCGGAATGTCTCTCATGAACAAAACTGCCTGGAGGGGAGTATGTTATTTTATTTATTTATATATAACAGTTCGTTTGTTTTGCTGAAACATTTCCGATTCATATTTCTTATCTTAGAATGGCATTGAGTCCTATTGTTTAATAGGAATTGAACAATATGTAGAGCTCATTGCCATTCCTTTTGTATCTATTTAAAAATGAAGGAAACTTTTTTCCCTTTTCATCGTATTATTTTGTAAAGTTTGACGGGTACATGATGATAGTTTTTGATGTTTGTCATTACCTTTTATTTGATTTTAAATTATTCAAGCATGGAGTCTCATTCGCTACATGTGTTATGAACTTCGAATCTTTGCGAGAATTATTGGAAATACTTATAATTGGCTTTTTCCGTAATTAAGTTTGGGGAATTTCATATCCGCCTCTTCAATTGATTAATATTACGAGATAATTAATTTTTTTTTAAATGATCTGAAATGCTGTTTACAGATTGAATGTTGATATTAGATAAGAAGATACACAAAATGATAAAACAGTATACAGAAATGCTGTTGGGTTATATCATATAATGAAATAAAAAATATATAAATGCTCTAGAGAGGATTATATTATAATTTGTCTCATGTGTGAGTTATCGTGAAATGACAAGATATGATATTATAGATTGAATATAGATAACAAAATTAAAATCTAATGCTTGAGATGGAATGAAAATCGTCCAACAACTGGAAGATAAATCAGATTTCTTATGGATAACAACATAAGAATCTGATGGCTAAGATTGAATGAAATTCATTAATTGGCCTGTAGATCAGATCAGGTTTTTTATGAATAACAAGAGAAGCATATGTTAGGTGAGATTGAATAAATTCATCCGATGATTAACATCTATCCGAAAATTTAAGGATAAAAAATGGTATCCAGATTCTTGTTTAAGAGAGAATAATTAAGACCTGCAGATTGGTGAGGGGATCCACATGTTTCTGTATCAAAGAAATGTAGTCGTAGGTCATCAATGTAAGATTTATCATTGATGTAGTTTTTTCTGTTTCATTTGATTCCTTCTGTTTTTCAGGCAAAAAAAATCTTCTTCTACATGTGGCTAAATCACTTTTCAATCATGTGTGGGATGTCCTCAAAGATGTTCCAAGTTTCCAATCTGAGTATGGTGTTATCCTTCGCTATCTTTTGGAAGTTACATATTATCGGTTTCACATGCGTAAACGAGTTTACTCCAGTGAGTGTACCTCCAGTAACTTGGCTAATACACTATCTATATGACTGTGTGAATTTCATCTGCATATCGGTTTTCAATGTGGACAGATCTTTTACTTCTGTACGTGGAAAAGGTGGAAAAAAGCCTAAGCACAGAAAATTTTGGTCAGAGGTTTTCCGCTTCACCTTGACACTTCATTCACTTATTGAGAACCCTCCTGGAGATATTCCTGATGATCTTCGAGATAACATTATTTCGAGTTTTGTTGGAATTTTTTCTCATGTAAGGTAGCACATCGATATTTTTGTATTCCGGTTCCACCTTACACAGATTTCTTATAGTTATTTTATTGCAATAATCGTCAACTTTATAATTTTGTTCTTTTTGCATGTTAGGGATGAGGGAAAAATTTCTCGCAAGCTTGTGGAGTGCATCAATACATATTTGTTAAAGGATGGACCAAATTTAGGTGGCAAATCCCTGGAAATTCATCAAGCAGTAAATCATTTCGTGTTTCGGTACTGGTTTGCTACTCATGATCGAAGTCTAAAGGTGTCTTGAGCCGTACTAAATTGATGGTTTTAATTTAAAGTTAAATGTCTGTAGTACTTCTAATTTGTCCTTCATTAGTAGGATTCTCTTATTTGCTATGCAAAATTGCAAGTAAGTTTAACTAGAGGTGTGGATGACGGTTCTATTTTACTAGAACTTGTGGATGTGATGAGCAAGGAGCTTGATCAAATGAGTACTTCCAGCACCAATTCACCCGAGTTAGAATTACAACGTGCTTAATTTTTGGTGGGTTTATGAAATGCTACTTCTCTGTTCTTGTTTGTATTTTATTTATTATTATTATTATTATTATTATTTTGAGTGACTCAATTAGGGGTGAAAAATGTGGGATTATGACAAGCTCACAGTTCAAGGTGGCGGAGCTTGTTGCCCTTGTGTTTTGCCGGGTACTTATTGCAGCAACTTATTGTTGTGCCTTTTAAAGTTGATACTCCATTGCATATTTGTGGTTGTGTGCTTACCAGACATGATATGGCTCTTTTGTATTTCATTGGGTTATGGGCTTGGTTTTATCTTCTGGTGGTTATTTTCAACCTTATTTTATGTTCCATTGTTGCTAAAATTGTAGCAGCTTACTCTATTAAATTTTGAATAATAGGAAGATGGGAAAAACAACAGAAAAAAGTGAAAAGTCTGGTCATAAGTGTTGTCGCCATAAATGATTTTTTCTTCTTGATTTTATATAATTGTCACCACTTCATGCTCGTAAGAGGACTTGGGATATTAATGGTGGAGTAAACCACTTCAATCAAATTACAAATTGATTTCAATATTGAAGATTCAAAGTGAGATTCTATCAAATGAAAAATTGAGTTCTGACCCCTTTTTGATTCAACAATTAACATGAATTTAAGCTTTTAAATGAACTAAAAGGGCTTAATAGAATTTTGGACTTCAATATGTAGAATTCCATTTATATCATTTTGAGCAGAAATAAATACGGTATAAAACTGTTGAAGGCTTTTCAGCTGTGATATGATGCAAAATTTTTAAAACATAATGAGAGGAAAGGACAACTTAGAGAACATAAGTAAATAAACTGAGAGAACATAAGTAAATATTAAGTGTGATTTTAATGAATCAAAATTTGATTTCTAATTCTTTTGCTTTTTGAAATAGTTTGAGATCTTTTTAGTTGCTTCCATGTATTTGGTATGACTTGAAGTATTCCTCTTTATTTATTTTTTTTTTGATAGAAAACTAAATTTATTATGATAATATAATGTTACACCATTTGCGCGGATAAGTAATCCGCAACCACATTACAAGAAGTCTACTTAAACCCAACACTATAAGTAATCCTCTTTATTTCAGTTTTGAGAAAAACAGTTTTCCATATTTATGGTCAAAGGTTACAAGGCAATGTTCACTTTCCAGGTGTGCGCTAATACATATAAAAGTCCAGTTACTGAAAAATGTGCCCGGAGGGAGCATGTGGTTGTCCTGATAAAAGAGAGTCGTGGAGGGCAAATGGCCATGGTAACTTGTTCTTTTGCGTAGATAAAAAAATATAAACATCAAATATCTCAATACTTAACAGTATCCTTTGGGCTGATGGATGGTGTGATATCATGTTTTTTCCTTGTTCATGGATCACACATTCAATGGCAAATCCGACACAATATTTTTCAATAATTTCCAAATTTGTTTTTCTAGTGTTCACATTTGCATTCATGTTGCTACTTATTATCCATCATCTTGAGTTAAAACGAGCTAATATTCGTGGCAGGCATGCTGCACTTGTTTGTCGCATCCGCAATTATTCTACTCGCATCCGTAAAGATCACTTATTGTTTTGGTTTGACAGCATATCTGCAAACTTTGAAAGGTAAAATTCATTGATTTTATTGTGAAATCTTGACTGTTACCTGTAGCTTTATTGACTGGTTTATATTTCATCCTCAGGTGACAAAAAATTTGTGCTCCTGTAGTCTATTTGTCTCCTTCCTGTGTGCTGGAGATGCATTCACATTTTCTTGATATTTTAATCTGGTTAATATCTATACCTCTTCGTTGAGGGAGAGGAGAGCTGTTGTCTGTTTTGCTTTTTGCCTTCATTTCGAACTTATTCTTTTGGTACCAGTAGGGAATTATTTTTTTTCTTGTTAGGGTCTTGCAGGGGCACAGTTCTCTTATCTTTGTTGGTTTGGTCATGTGCTTTGTAGGTTCTCTTTTTCCTTTTGCTTTTCAGTACAAATGTTAATTCATCAGTTTGCTTACTCAAGTGATACCGCCATTCAGACTTGTTTCTAATGTTTCTGTTTTTCATACTTCTGATATCAAATTTGCCCTTTCTGGAGTCCGCAGTCAAATTTTGATTTCCGGAATTCGCTTGTTCTCGATTGCAGAATTATTAACGCTGCAACTTTAGAGCATTCTTATGACGATCTGTTCTGGACGTTGCAGTAGGTTGTTCCTTTACAGGCAAAAACTTCGTTTCACTCTGTATAATTGAGCCTAAGAAATCAGTGTGATATGGTTTGCAACTGTAATAATTTGATGCTTAAACAAACACTATGATATCTTACTTTTTATGTGATATAACTTATTTCTTATGTTCAGAAATGCCTTCTAGTTTCTTTTTTTCTGATAAGATAAGAAACAATATTATTTTAACAAAAGATTTTAATTACAAAAAGGAGACCAGAGGTCATCGCATAACAAAGTAAGAACTGGAATCATATTAACACAATATGAGACTCCAATCCCTAAACAAATCTGACAGCGAAAACATTTTAAACTCCACATTATCATGGCCGATAGCAATCATATATTGTGGATGGACTGGATTGTTGCTCATCAATTATTGCGAACATCTTACCTTCCTACTTCTCTCCCTTTCCTTTCCCTATCTCTTACTCTTATTAATAATTTTTTTCTGGCTCTTTCTATCAACGTCCTTTTTGAAGAAAAATGGCTCTGATTAAATTGTTTGTGTTTGGTTGGCGTCTGGGGATTACTAAGGATAATGAAAATAAACTCCATGAACTTTCTGGACCATTATATGAGGTATCACGTTTGTAGGATGTCTAATGCAGAGACCTGCTTGATATTCTTTTTTCTTTTAATCCTTGTGCATATTTTGGTTTTATTTTTGTAAAAATTCTGCTGGTTGGCAAAGGTTGGCATGTGATATGGAACATATTGCAATCTCACCTCAATTGTAAGCATCCGTTTGTGTAAAATTCCCATCAAGGCATGGTGTAGATAGATCTTTGAAATGCTTCCTTTCCTCTTATGGTGAATTGTTAAGTATAATTCATCTACTTTGCATTTCATATTGTAGGAAAAAGAAGGTACAGTTAGATTCCCTCTCACGAAATCTCAATCTCATTTTGATAAATGCATGTTTAAAATGAACGTGTTTTTAATATGGCATTGATTATGCACTTAAGTTAGGAGAGAAAAAAAGCTACCTCACTTTTGTTATGGGTGCCTCCTAAATTGAAGGTTAAGGATAGCTTAACGTTGTCTTAACACCAGTTTCTTCCTGTTTCCATTATTGTATAATGTTCTTCTATTTGTAATTATGATTGGATGTTCAAGTTTTTATACAATTCTGAAAGCAACTTTTCGAGCTCTAAATTCAGTATTACAGGGTTAGTTGTTCTCTCGTCTTTGCAGGTGGATGCTGCTGCTTTGTAGCATAATGTTGAGCGTAAGATTATAGATAACTGTTTGCTTCTCTTATTTTGATTTGATTGTTTCTTTGCTAGTAAAATGCTTGCTTCTCCATGATTTCAGTATAATAACTTCTTTGCTTGGCATTTACCTAGGATACAAAATATTCATATCTTGTTCCTCTCGAGATATGGGATCTTCGGCTATTTTAACGCACACTTTCAACGTGAGTGATTCACCTTTGCAAACTTTTTGTCGTTCATGTTGCTTTAGAGTATATATCCTTCGTTGTATGACATTGTCGATCTCATCTTTACCCTTAAATCCATTGAATACTTGTCTGATATTCTTTTTTTGTTCCGGAGAGATACATGTTATATATATTTTTGTTCTTTTACTCTCTTGAATATGACCCGTGGTACTATGGGATGGTTCGTTCAGCTTTTTTGGAAACCTCTAGCTACTTGTAATTTCTAGTTCAATTAATTTCTCTTGAGATGGTAAAGTGTTCGCTATTTGGGTCCAACGAAGAATATATGACCTAGGTTGCCACTAAAATATGTCATGCAAAAAGATGCTTTAGGGTCACCAGCCATATTTCGGCAAAAATCCTCCAATGCCCAAGAGAAAATATGAAACGGGAGAATATTTGAATGCATAGTACTTGGTGTAAAATTGGCATACATTAGCATACCTTTTAAAGTTTGTGTACACTACCCACTATTTGTAGCTATAGAGGTATAATTGGTTGAGAAATAATAACTCACAAGGATTTGAAGTTCCATCTCTATCCGAAAATATCGGGACAATCATTCGACATGAAAAAGAGAACATGTTCAATCTAGAATTCTGATGTCGATATTTCTCGCCATTGGGACGAAACTACAAATTAAAAGGATGTAAGAGTGGAGTCCAATGAGAAACAACCCTAAAGGTCTGTTTATTAGATGCGTCAGCCACTCCAGTTTATAAAAAATGAATTATTCTAACATTGCATTTATCATGTCAAGCCAAAGGCATATTTCATAATTCTTGACAGCATTTAATTCACCTTAATATATATCTTAAATGTGACAATTGGTTATTTTATATCAGCACTAACCAAATATTAATCATATGCTGTCTCTTAAGCGGAGTAATCGAGGACAACTTGGCAGACTAGTGTATTAAGTGCATACAGCTTTCAAAATAAATTGCAACTCCTAATATCTTGTGTGACATGGAATTATAGAAGCCTTACTATCGACCTTCCTATATGCTACTTTTTAAAATTTTCATTTTATTTTGCTTTTAATATTTCTAGGTAAATATTTTACGGAATAATCACCTTATACATCCATTTGATCTCCTCCGTGATGGTCTAATAATTCTGAACACCTTAAATAGTTATTTGATTTCCATGATATCTTCGATGGAATTTGTATGATCATATTTTCTCATATTTTTTACTATTGTCTTTTTTATATTTTTCTTCATTAATATCTTGGGTAGAATTAGTTGGTGACAATTGTTGCTTACCTTAATCTAATCGAATTATTAGAATTGTTGGTTCAGTGGTGCTGTTTCAAAGAGTTGAGTCTTTAATGTTTAAAAAATCAGTGCTTTTATTATGTATTATCAAGCACTTAAATTCTATAATTAGTGAAGTGCAATTTAGAGTAAACATTAGGACGGAATTGTTGGTCTTATATGGATGTTGCTTTTTTTTCTTTCTGGCAGCAATGTAGTATTTGTTTGTTGACATTTAAGTTACTATACATTCATAAGGATTTAAATTATGCAGTTACCATCAACTGCATCCTTATGTACAATAGCAATTTTTATTTTATAATTACGAAACTTTTAAGGTTTAGATTCCATTGTCGCCATTAGAATACCATGGTATGTGGAGTTACTTTATAGTATGTTTGAGTGATAAACTAATAACGATTTGATTTTCGCTTATGTTTCAAAGGAAGTGTTTCTCACTGACTTTTTTAAAATAAGAATGCAAACCGTGGGGTTAAAGAAATAGATTTTTCTAGTCTTTTCATGAGATGGCTGATGCACGAATGCAATTTAGTTGAATACTGCCTTTCTTCCGGGGTCAAGTTTTAGAATGCTTTTATGTGATCAGATATTCGTGTTATCATGCAAACTTTTGTTTTAAGGGGAAAATTCTAGTTAAGTGCAGTTTTGGTGAAAATAAAACCCTTGCACAACCAGTATTCAATTCACTGGCTTGAAATTGTTGTGTATGGATCCCCTACAAAAGATTTGTGTTTGAGATTAGTTTTCCACCATATTTTATTGGTGTGCCGTGTGTGATTATGTCAAAGTAACTTGCTGTATGTTCTCTCTTTTTTTTTTGATAATAAACTTGATAATATTATTAAAAAAAGAGTGTTTCTTTTACATGAAATGGACTAGTGGTCCACTACCAAGAAAGATAAAATCATGAAATTAGCAATAAACATAAGTCCAGTCTCTTAAAAGATCAAGTATCGATAAACTCTGAAACTCTTTAATATTTCCAATCCAATTTGCTATCTTGATCTTGATTTTTTCCCAACATTCTTCTGCGCTGTCTTCCAAATCTTTAAAGATTCTTCTATTTCTCTCTAACCAGATACCCCAACAAATGCCATGGATCACCACCCTCCAAAAAATTCTTCCTCTTTTGCCGACCCATTGTCCAAGATCCGTAATAAACAAATCTCGTGCTGTTTTCGGTATGACCCAAACCAATCTCATTTCTTCCAAAGCCCTAGACCATAATTCATTAGCAAGCTTACAATGAATGAGCATATGATCTTGTGTTTCCAAATCATTACGACACAACACGCACCAACTGGGAGAAAGAGCACAATTAGGCCATCTCTTTTGCATCATCTCGGATGTAGGTAATTTTCCAAGGATTGCCGTCCACGAGAATATTTGAATCTTTGATGGAATAGGAGTTTTTTTCCAAATGATATGGTAAAATTTGAAATTTTGCACACAATTATTCGCGGAGAAGAATGAATGGAAAAAAGACTTGACTGTGAACTTCCCAGACGGATCCCCTTCCCACACTCGAAAATCATCGACCCCTTCCACCAAACTAACCCTATCCAAAATGCCTAAAAACGAAGACAACTGAACGACCTCCTCCTCTCGGGGAGACCTACGGAAATGCAAATCCCAAGAATAATCATGTGACACAGTATCGAATGCAACAAAATAAGATATAGGCAAATTACGAACCGAAGTAATTCGAAATAAAGAAGGGAACAAATCCCGGAAAGCTAAATCCCCCCACCAAATGTCCTCCCAAAACCTGATTTTTGTACCCCCTCTAACCACTAATCTTAGTAGTCGGTGATATGTCGGATAAGATCTAGAGATGAACTTCCACGGACATATAAATGTCACATTCGTAGCCAACCCTGCATCCCAACCGTTTTCTTGTAACCCATATTTACTCTTTATTATTATTTTCCACAACGGCTCATTTTCAACGTTAAGCCTCCACCACCATTTTCCCAAAAGCGCTTTGTTTCTCAAACAAATATTACCAATACCTAAGCCACACCTCTCTTTCGGTCTACAAACTTGTTCCCACACAACCATATGACAATGTGATTCACCCTCATTTCCATCCCACAGAAAATCTCTCATTATCTTCTCCATCTTCCCCGCTACTCCTTTTGGTACCCTGAAAAGTGACAGAAAGTATATAGGCAAAGCATTCAATACCGCAGCAATCAATGTTACTCTTCCCCCTTTGGACAAAAATGCCTTTTTCCAAGTTGCCAATTTTCTAGTAATCCTGATCAGGATAGGTTCCCAAAAAGACACTTTTAGAGGATTACCCCCTAAAGGAACTCCCAAGTATATAATTGGCCATTGATCCCTACGACAACCAATCCTCTGGGCCATCTACTCCTCTTCAACTTCATCTTGACATAAACACAATAAAGCACTCTTATCCCAATTGATCCTTACTTCTGACATATCACAAAAAAAGTTCAAGATTTGCACCAAAAAGGTTAAGTGAACCTCCTTTTGAACGAAAAACAGTGTGTCATCCGCAAACTGGATATGTGATACTTCCACCTTTTCTCGGCCCCCTTCAAATCCTTGGATTAAATTCTCCTCCTTTGCTTTATCAATCAAACTTCCCAAAACATCGACTACCATATTGAACAAAAATGGTGATAAAGGATCTCCCTGTCTAAGCCCTTTATTTGCTTTAAATTTCCCCCTCGGTCTCCCATTTATCATGATGGAAAACGAGACATTAGATACGCATCCTCTTATCCATCCTCTCCATCTCTCTCCGAATCCCTTTTTCCCTAACACAAAGTCCAAGAAATCCCATTCCACATTGTCATACGCTTTTTCAAAATCAATTTTCAATACCCAACCTTTTTTTTTTCTTCTTCCCATCTTCCACCAACTCATTAGCAATCAAACAACAATCCAAAATTTGTTTCCCTTCAATAAATGCATTTTGAGATTCGGATAATGTATGTGACAAAACTTTTTTCATCCTTGTAGCCAACACTTTTGCAATTATCTTGTATAAGTTCGTTGTGAGGCTAATGGGTCTGAAATCTTTAACCTTTAATGAGTCATTTTTCTTTGGTATCAAGCATATATACGATTCATTAGTTATCCCGTTTATGATCCCTCCTTCGTAAAATTCCTCAAAAACCTTCATTAACTCCCCTTTGACTACAACCCAACAATCCTGATAAAGTGCCAAAGTATAACCGTCAGGCCCCGGTGCTTTGCATCTGTCACACTCAAAAACCGCCTTCTTAACCTCTTCTTCGAGAAATGGTTGTTCAAGCTCAGCCCTCATATCGTCATCGATAGGCCTCCATTCTACTCCTTCAATCCCAAATCTTCTTACCTCTCTCTTACTGTACAACTGTTGGAAGTAATCGACAATGGCTTTAATTATTTGACCTTCATCCTCTATAACCACTCCATCCTCCTTTTCCAATCTACTAATTATTCCTTTGCTTCTTCGGTGATTAAGTAAAGAATGGAAGAATTTGGTATTGTGATCTCCTTCTTTTAACCATTTTATCTTTGCTTTTTGATATAACATTCTGTTTCGTCGACACAACAATTCTTCCAACTCCCATTTTATCAGTTTTTTTTCATTCACCCCTTCACCATTCTCCCTCCCCTCACTCTCCTTCTCATCCAATGTAATAATTCTGTTGTTCAATTCTGCCTCCCTCATCTCAGTCTTCCCAAACTCCTCGTCATTCCATAATTTGATCTCATCCTTAACAGACTTAAGTTTTCTCATGAATTTATATCCCTCCCAACCTTGAAGTTGTGGGCTATTCCACCATCTCGAAAATTTTTCCTTAAAACCCTTATGTTTCAACCACATGTTCTCGAATCTGAATGGACTCGGCCCCCATTTGAGTTTTTGTGTCTCCAAAACAATTGGAAAATGATCCGATGTTATTCGAGGCAAAACAGATTGCCTATGGTATGGAAATAACTCCATCCACCTTCCCAAAAACAAGAATCTATCTAGTCTGCTGCAAATTGGTATAGCCCTCAAATTTGACCATGTAAATTTCGCATTCAATAATGGGGGATCATACAATTCCAATTCCTGTACCAACATATCAAAACAATCCATACTTGTCTGTGAATGACCGTTCATTTTCTCGGTCAAAGATCTCACAACATTAAAATCCCCTCCCAAACACCACCTATCCCCACACCCCCGCCAATTCATCCCAGAACTTATTTCTCAATCGTGCTTTGCATGGGCCATATACTGCAGTAAACCACCAGCTTTCTAGGTCTTTATCCTTTTCTATACAAACCGAAACCGTAAATTCCCCAATCATATTATCTGTGATGGATACCACTCTTGGATCCCACATCACCAAAATACCACCTGATCTGCCGAGTGAAGGTAGATGAACCCATTCAACGAACCTTGATTTCCACACACTGGATATAAAACTTCTGCCAACAACTGCTTTTTTTGTTTCTTGTAGAAAAACTAAGTCAGGCTTCTCCTTGCGTAACATATCTCGAATGAAACCCCTCCTCGTTGCCGAACCTCCCCCTCTTATATTCCAAGAGAGAATCTTCATCTAAACACCTTTTCTCCCCTTGCACTTATTCCAACCATATTCAATCCAGCCCCCAGTTCCACCCTTTGTACTCCCATCATCTCCAAACATCCATTACCTCTGTCAAGTTCGGAAAATATCATCATTCCCCCACTGTTGTTATCACCCTTGTGGATTTTGATCTCCGACATACCCGACCTATCACTAACCATTTTATCTCCCTTAACCTCTAAATCCCTCCCCTCCCCCGAGATTTGTTTGAAGGAAAAAGACGAAGAAGAATGAAGTGAAGGATTGGAAAAATGATTATGAGAGTAAGTATTTTTGTTGTGTACCTTATCCGAGGTTGGTGCGAAGAAATCTCCTATGTCCTCCAATCCCAAGCTGGTGTGTGTCGTCGTGTCCGAATTTTCAGAAATATGGGTCTCGACGTCACTATAATCGCTTTCCTCTTCCGGCGCAAGACCTCGGTCCATTGTGAAATCCCTGTCCTCCCATGTACCATCCTGTCCCCTGTGCAATGATCCATTATCCATCCGCTGTGTATTTGTCTTTGTCACATCCTCATCCTGTATATTAAAACCACCATAATTTGTCCTTGATTTTCTTCTTGTATAAACTACTTCGAATTTCTGTTCTTGTTTGCTTGTATCAGCTAAACTACCATATCGCTGTGAATTTTCACTGTCTACTTTGCTCATTGATTGAACCATTCCCTTGTCGAAATCATCCACTCCTTTCGGACTAACCCTTTTGAGAATCTTGATTTGTTTGCCTCCGCGCACTGGTTCTGACCCAATTGTTTTAGAACCCTTAATCCCTGTCCTTCTCTCTATGTAAACACCTTCCTGTTGATTTCCAACAAACACTTCCATCCCTTGAATGACTCGAGTATTGCTGTATTTCCGTTCTTTGTATGTTGAAGGAAAATCTCCCCCCAATACCATATCTGTGCCATCTATTTTCTGTTGGGCAGCTTCTTCGTCACTTTTAATCTGTTGGTATTCTGTTGTGGCCATCGAATCCTTCGCTACACCATCTTTTTTAAGATGTCCAGTATCTTCATCAACTGGTCTTTTCACTCTACCCCAGCCAGCTATCACTCTTGCACCATCAACTACTACCTGTGCATAGGATCTTTTTTCGTAGATATCATATGCTGAAATGTTGATCGAATCAACATAAATGCGAACATTCAGAGGACCGCGTGGTGTCTGTATTACCAAAGAGCTATTAATGAATCCCCCTTCTAGTCCCACCACTTTGATTTTAGCAGCTGCCAAATCTTTGAGGAAAATAGTATCTTGACTAATATCCACCGATCCTCCACAACTGTCCCCTATATTTTTGAGCACATCTGTTGTCCACATATCCCATGGTAATCCAATAATCCTGATCCAACTGTTGCAACATTCAAAAACTTCCTCTTCCGTGTTGATGTCGCTCCTCCATCGTTCAAAACTCAAAGAAATCCTCTTCTCCAAAAAGCATCTATTAATTTTCAAGTAGAATTCATAATCCTCCCCGCTATTTGGCCACCACATTGCTTTATTTGCCTTGAAAGGGAAAACCTCAATCTTCTTCTTCACCGCTTTACCAAGGGCTTCTGTTACCATTTCCCAAGATATATTAACGCATTCTTTTGTAACAATCAGTGCTTTATTCCACTCTTTACTCGAGCACTGTCGAAATTCTGAATGGGCATCAATGTTCCCGGACCCTGTAAAGCTTGGATTGATCTTACCACGATACAAAGATTGCCGAATTTGCTGTTTACCCTTCGGTTGGTATGCTCCTTCCATTTTTCTGTTGCTCAGAATTTTTTCAACATAAAACACCATACATCTCCAACCCTCTTCATAACTTCCACTTGGAATTATAATTCGCTGCCTCTTGTTGGATCTCTCAAATTTTGACACTTCAATATAGCTTCCTCGATCATTGATAAATTTTTGCACAGATACAACTGCTTCCCCCAATCTCATTATGTTAAAAGTTTTATATGAGTTCATGCATAGCATATAATAAATGTAAAATTGTAGAGTGAGATTTTTTTGAAAATGCTCCCTCCCTCTTTCACACCTCAAGATACCGGTCTCTTCTTCCGTGCATTCAACATCTCAATCCATAAATATTGTTGATCGTCCTTCCTACTGATAACGGCGCCGGCGGCTGCCCCCATTTAATTTTTTTACCTGCCTACCTGAAAATGCGTCGCCTTATGCTCGGTTTCTTTACTGGAATACTTTGCCGCATATTACCCTCTCCGATTAACTTTCTCCGACCATAACCGACCGAACTTGTTCACGTTTTTTTTCCCAGTACTCCGTCTAGCCTTTTTGCATCCCTGGTAACTTTGTGTTTCTGGATCGGAGCTTCTCTATTTCGTCGCCATAGCCAGTGGAATAATGTCCCAGTCTGTTAAGCCAACGGTAAGAGAGGAAACGGTTAAGATTGAGTTTAAGACGTTTTCTTTAAAGCCGGTGAACGGAGGTTCGATGATTCGGTGGTGTGAAAGAACAAGGAACGCAAGCTATATTCTTGAACTCGACCGCGAGGAGTCTACATGGATCAGCCCTAAACTCAATAACTTCATTCTTAATCCACAATCATGTGTGGACTTCAATCGATTTAGGGGCAGAAGTGCAACAATCATCGCTTAGCGTTTTGTTAACAGAAGAGGCCTGTTTTAGAGATATCAAGATTCAATTCAACGGGGAAGAGACAGAATATCATCGTACCAAGTGGTTTAAAGGCTCTAGGATGGATTAGGATATCTGATATCCTTATCAAACTACTGTCTGGGAAGTCACAGAGAATGGAACAAAAACCGATTGAGTATGGCAAAGCCAGTATCAGAGATAAAACTACTCAGAAGTTAGCTCAGAAGGTCGAACGGATTCACAATCAAGGAATGCAAAAGGTTAAGGAGGACAGTGACTGGAAATTTACAGAGAGAGATTGGCATGATGCCATTATCATCACTAAAGGTAGGGTCAACGTATCGTGGTCACAAGTTGAAATTATACTAGGGAAAGACGTCAAGAGGAGGATCGAAGTACATCCGTTTCAAGCTAACAAAGCGGTTTGGTGGCCAGAATGTACCAAGGAACTTTCGTTTTATCTCAATCTGAAAAGAGGATTTTTCGAATTTGGAGTGGCTCTGGATTTCGAAGAATGGAGGCCAAACATCAATTCAGCAGATTCGGTAATCAAGTGCTGTAACAGTTGGATTAAGATAACGGGGTTACCATGGAACTTATGGACGCTGGATAATTTCAAAGTGATCGGGGCACACTGCGGGGGTTTAGTGGAGGTTAGCAACGATACAAGGAGACTCCGAGATCTAGGGGCAGCAAAGATCAAGGTCAAAGGAACAAAAGATGGGTTCATCAACAACAAAATTTTGATTCCATTTAACGGGGTCAATACGGAACTCAGAATTATCACCCTTTTGATAGTAAGGCTTACGAGACTTACGAAAAGCAGACATACGCCCAAGTAGTGGTTAATGGCAAGAGGACTGTGGCAGGTTGGGGAAATTCAAATATATGCAGGACTTTGGAGAAAATCGAGACGCCACCGCACATCCACAAGGTATTGATTGAAGAGGGGCAGGGTCTTCAGTCTACGGCCAAAGAAGATGAAGAGCATTCAGTCAAATCATTAACTTCAGCTCAACCGACTGAAAGGAAGGTGGGAAAAATCTTACAAAGGATCTCACCCAAACAAATTGAGGATTTCAGAAGATCTCCTATCCATTCATTACCTAACAGAGAAGACAAAGATTCGGGCACACAAAATAGCGAAAATGGACCTACCTCGGTATTGCATACATACCGACAGATTTATTGCAAAAAGTCCAACACAGCTAACAGAGACGTTTCTGGATTAAATGAGGACGGTGGTCAAATCAAATCCGATGAGCGGAACAGGGATGAATCAAGAAAGACAAGGGAGCTTCAACAGGAAGATTTCGAAGATAATATCGACAACGACTCAGAAGACGACCTACTGGACGATGAGTTTGATTTTAGTGATACGGCCAGTCACGTTTCTTCTCAATCGGAGTCCTTGTGCAATAATGATGCAGACGCAATGGACATCACAGGGTTGTTCCTTCAAGAGGAAAAAATAGAGCACATCCCAGAGCCATCTATTCTCGATAATACCAATCCTTTAGTGGGAAAGGTATTTTCCTGCTTTCAATCATCGGGTTTTAATCATTCCTTCAAACTCAATTCTTTTCTTCCTGCGTATTTTTGTGCCTTGGGATTGTCGACTGGGATATTGGGGGGGAGAGGGGGCCAAACAAGTTCACTGATCAAGAATGGTTCCGAGGGAAACACTTACATAGGTGATGAAGGGCTGGTGAAATTAAATGGAATGAGAAATCTTCGGGAAATGAGTACTATTTTAACAGATGAAATTGAAATGAGAGAGTCTACGGGAAAGTTGAGCAGAGAGCTTGTTAGGTTGAAATGTGGGATCAACTATAACAAAGGATCGTCTTAGAGGTGCTCCAAACGTTGTTTATGAAGATATGCTCTTGGAATATTAGGGGGGGAAGGTCGGCGAGAAGGCGGGAGTTAGTGCGCTTGGTTATTCGAAAGGAAAATCCGGACATTGTGGTGGTGTTAGAAACGAAGAAGATTGAAGTGGATCGTCGATTTGTCGCAAGTTTATGGAAATCCAGATTTGTGGATTGGGTTAGTTTACCAGCGGAAGGACGATCAGGAGGCATCCTAGTTATGTGGGATCCACGAGTGGTACAAGTGAGCGACAATCTCATTGGGAATATTTCAGTTTCAGTTCAAATAAAGTGGAAAGAGGGAACTAATTGGTGGTTCTCAGCCATTTACGGTCCATGCAACCCAAGAAACAGAGACTTATTTTGGGACGAAATTGCAGGGCTGCATTCCATTTGTTGGAATAATTGGTGTGTCGGCGGAGATTTCGTCGTTCGGAATTTGAGTGAAAAGATGAACAGCACCACTTATACAACCAGTATGCATTGCTTTGATGCATGGATCGAGGAATTGGGTTTGCACGATCCTTCGTTATTAAACGCGAGGTTCACTTGGACAAACTTCAGGGATAATCTCATTTGTTGCAGACTAGATAGGTTCCTTATTTCTGGGGGGTGGAAGGACCTTTTCCCATATTATAGACTAACAGCGCTGCCGAGAATCACCTCTGATCATCACCCGATAATATTTGACACCACAAGGTTGAAATGGGGACCATCTCCTTTCAGATTCGAAAATGTCTGGTTGACGCACAACAATTTTAAAGAGTCTCTCGAAGATTGGTGGGGCAGTGGGAACACTCAAGGATGGGAAGGTTATAAGTTTATGATGAAACTCAAAGAAACAAAAAACAGGGTTCTACTTTGGAATAAAGAGGTTTTCGGAAATGTAGATTACAAAATTTCGGAATTAAGGAATAAGATTAGCCGGCTAGACGAGCGAGAGGCGGAAGGAATGTGGTCAGAGCAACTAAATGAGACGCGAAGAGAGGTGAGTTGGAGACAATGATCATTCGAAAATTACAGATGGAGAGTCAGAAGGCAAAAGTAAAATGGTTGAAAGATGGGGATCAAAACTCCAAATTCTTCCATTCTCTTTTGAAGAGTAGGAGCAACAAAGCGACGATAGACAAGATAGAGTTGGAGGATGGGTCACTGACTTCAGATGAATTAAAGATTGAGAATGAAATCATTGGGTACTATAATAAGTTATACAAAAAATCAGGAGGGGATGGATCGGGTTTAGACGGGGTGGAATGGAGGCCAGTTACTTTGATGGAGGCCGAGCAGTTGGAACGGCCTTTCTCGGAGGAGGAAATCAGAGGAGCGGTGCTTGAATGTGATGGTGCAAAAGCTCCGGGGCCGGATGGATTTACTTTAGCATTTTACCAAAAGAGTTGGGATACGATTAAAGATGATCTACTCAAAGTGTTTGGTGAATTCTACGACGACGGTATCGTCAATGGAAAAACAAACGAAACATACATTTGCTTGATCCCAAAGAAAAAAGATGCAACGAAGATTAAAGATTTCAGACCTATCAGTCTAATCACAAATTTGTACAAAATTTTGGCAAAGGTCTTGACTAATCGATTGAAGAAAGTTATGAGCAAAACAGTGGCTGAAAATCAGTGCGCATTCATTCGAGGGAGACAGATTACAGACTGTTGTCTCATAGCTAACGAAGTTGTGGAGGAGTACAGAAGGAAAAAGAAAAAAGGATGGATACTGAAAGTCGATTTGGAAAAGACATATGACAACGTGGACTGGCGATTTCTAGACTTTGTGCTTCTAAAGAAGGGCTTTGGGGTTAAGTGGAGGAAGTGGATCAGGGGTTGCGTTTCTAATGTCTCGTACTCAATTTTTATCAACCATAGACCAAGGGGGAAAGTTCAAGGGGGGAAGGGGTCTCAGACAAGGAGATCCATTATCCCCTTTTCTGTCTCAGACAAGGGGTCTCAGACAAGGAATTCGACTTTCAGAAGCCCTTGGAAGTTTATTTCTCGGTCCCATTCTTCTTGTCAACACTTGATTGGCACGGCGCTAAGGGGAGGGAATTTACTGCGGTTTTGGGAGGATTCGTGGGTGGGTGGGTTGTCTTTCAAAGATCGTTTTCCTCACCTTTTTTTACTCTCTTCATCTTCAAATAAACCAATTGATCAATTTTACTCTGTTTCAAATAGTCAAGGAATTACGTCCGTCCAGTGGGATGTGAGGTTCAGGAGAGGGTTGAATGACGTTGAGTTGGGTGAGTACACTTCCCTTCTAAGTATTTTAGAGTCAGCTTCTTTGAGTGTGGGTTCTGTCGATGTCAGGGTTTGGCTAGGGGAGCCATCGGGTGTTTTCTCTGTCAGTTCTCTTTTCTATTCTTTCTTCCCAAGTTTGGCTAATCTATCTTTCCCTTATTTCACAAACATCTGGAAAGTACCGATCCCACAAAAGGTAAAGGCTTTTTCTTGGATAGTGGCTTTGGGCAGATTGCAAACTTGTGACAGTTTACAGAAGAGACAGCCGAGTACCGTTCTACGCCCACAGTGGTGCAGCTTGTGCAAGCTAAGTGAGGAAAACCAAGACCACCTGCTGTTACATTGTTCTTTCACAAGACGAATTTGGATCAAGGTTATGCAACACCTGGGATTCGAGTGGATTTTTCCAGCAGCTTCAAGAGATATGTTTGTTGTGGAGAACGGATTTCTCAATCAAAGGGGAAGAAGAATTTTTTGGTACATCATTGTACATTGCACCTTTTGGTCGATATGGATAGAGCGCAATAACATAATTTTCAACGACAAAGAAGACTCGTCGGAGGAATTATGGAAGAAGATAAGATTCACAGTGGCAAAATGGACGACTAGTGTGCCAGTGTTTCAACATTTACTTCTCTCCGACCTAGTTAGGGATTGGTGTTTTATCTACTTATGAACTTGTTCTAGTTAGCTAATCAGTGGATGGACTGTGGATTGCTCATCCACTAGCTTTGTAATATCAATTATTATCACCTTAATAAATTATTAGTTTCTGATAAAAAAAAAAGTTTTATATGATTTAGGATTGATAATATAATCACACATTATTTTCCTCAGCCAGTAAGCACTCTCACGATCTAGTTCCAGCATGTAGCTCGCATTCCGAGTTTTTTCTGTCACAGATAGAATCACCCCTTTTTCCCAATGAGATTAGAAATAATTTTTGCTCTATTCTAACCTCTTCTACTGCCTTAGCAGCCTGGTACTTACTACACTCCATCCTTAACATATCTGAGTATGGTAAAAAGATTCGGTTATCTGAATGAGTGGCTTTAATTAGAAAGGAACTCAGTGAAGGTCTTTAGACAAAAGAAATAGAAATGGGTATTATCTGGATGAAAAGATTTTAGTAAACCGCCGACAAGGACGGTCGGAGGTGGTCGGAAATGTTCGATGATGGGTGGCGAAGAACGGCTGAGTTCAGTAGATTACTTCGTAAGAGAATACATCCAGCTAAAGTGACAATCGGAAAGGGTAGGCATTTTTTGAATTTTTCTCTCACACTCAAGAAAGGTGCAAAAAATGAGAATATGAATGTCGCCGACGGCCGTCGGCCGGCGCCAATGATTGAGGAAAAGTCGATCGACAAATCTCAGTAGATGAAGGTGATGATTGAGCAGTGGAAGAACCCTAATGTTCGACGTCTGAAGGTGAGAGTGTGCATTTTCAAAAAATTCTCTCACTAGACTTTTTAACTTTTTTAACTTACTGCTTACTGTATGTTCTCTCAGAATATGAAAATTAATCTTTGATTCAGAGTTCAGAATGCAAGAGTATAATTTTCCTTTAGCTGTCGTAATTCTTTTCCGATGATTCTATCCAGTGTCCTGATGTTGGGAAATATACTTCAGGTCTGCTTTGTGCTTATCTCATGCTACTTCTCCAAGAGAACCTCTCTGGTAAGAACCCATTATACCTCTCATTTTTGTATTCCTTTAATAACTGCAAGAGTTCTTTTCAAACGTGTGTATTTGATATTTCTCTCTTAGTTTCTTCACTTATACCCAACCCTAAACATAACAACTCTGCTGTGTAGAAGCATATATGAGAGTCTTTTCTCATCAACTCAAAACAGAATAACTCAAGTGTGTTGAAACATGGCTATTAAAGTTCACGTTGTATTTTTCTTTTGATTTCTTTTGTTATTCAAAGCTGTTATGGTGGTTGGAAAATATCTAATGGTGCTCACTCTACTGTTGATATAGTCAAGAGTATGTTGACCATGAGAAGCATACAGGTAGGCATCTTGTTGCGGTTCCAAATTTGTAGTTTTGGAAGTTGGAATTTCTTACTCTTAATATTTATGGCCATGTTTATAGACTTGGTAATAATTGATTGGTGCTTTAATAATTTCACAAAGTATGTGGAAAGGAAAGGGTTGCCATCCCATTATCATAAACTGCGAATAAAATGGTGAATTTGATTTTTGCGTCATTCCCTGAGATGCAAAGCTTGTTATTTTGTGCTTGTTTCCCGTTGCTATATGTCATACTGGATGACTGTGTTAGTTATTCTTCCTCGTGTATCTAAGCCTGCAAATTTGTTACTAAAATATGTGTTTAATTATTTTAAAGTTTTAAATGCATGATTATTGCATGTATATGTGTTTTATTTCATGGTTTATTAAGGCTTCATGTATTAGGGCGGCTCGAACGAGAAACGGAGACCGAGGATAATTGGAAAAAATATTTTTTAAATAAATTTTTTTAATTATTTTGTATATGGTGTAATTAAGTGAGATTTTGGAAAATGGATCTTGGTGGGATATTTTTACTCGCCGGGTCATATTGTAATCCGACACGCAAAATTTTGGCTAGTTGGAGGACTTTTGAGAGTTCATACTACATTTTCAAAAACGTACCTAAGCGAAAAATTTTATGAGTGTGTAAATGGGTCTATTTTAAAATATTTTGGGCATAAACTTCTACTCCTCCTAATTATTTTAATTAAGGGCGCATTATCACTCAATATTTTAATTAAACCTACCCCAAAAACCATATTCCCACCCTCACCTCTCTCGGCCACCCCTCCCCATTTTCCCAGCAGCCTCCATGAGTTCCAGCAGTAGGAGTGATCGGATTCCTCAAGAATTTACTTAAGAAACGTTGTCACGTCTCTCCGGTGTCCATCTCTCGCCTCGCTTTCATTATTTTTCGAGCGTTTAATCGCAAAGGCACGACCGATACCTCTATTTTCTCGTCTTTCACACCATAACACAATTTTTGATTGAACGTGCATGTTTTATTATCGTTCTAATGTTTTATGTGAGTTTTGAATGCATGTTCGTAGAGGAAACTGATTTGTATGAATTGATTCTAACGTTTTTGTCTCTTGGTTGAAGAGGCTGACTGGATGTGGAGGTAGGGGACTCAAACGCGTCTGAATTATAGTGTTTAGCTGTTAGGATCAGACCGTGAGTCGGTTTGGTGATGGTGCGATCAGGTTTCCTCGATTTAGGGCTTGGGACAGCTAGGTTGTGCGAAGGGCTGAGGGCAACATGCATGGGGATAGGGACCACGACTAGGTCGATCCAAGAGGGTCTTAAGGTGGGCTAGGAAGGGTTGGTTCGAGCATGGTCCGGGCTAGTTGAACATGGGGTAGAGGTTGGCTTCAAATGTTGTTTAGGATTTTTGATCTGTAGGGCCAACGCCGCGGCGCCGCAACACCTGATCTTCGTGGCTGGGAGTGCTGCAGCGCTGATGCCGGGCGCCTAGGCGCTAATCAAGAACCGCAGCGCCACAATGTCAGCGCCTAGGCGCAAGCCCATTGTAGATGGGGTAGTTGTTTTAGCGCTTATGACTCGTTTGGGTGTTGATATGTCGATATGAGTGAGGTTATTGACAGTTAAATTAGATCATACAGAGTTTGATTAGGAGTCTTCGAACTATGGTTTAGGTTTGATTGAGTTCGGGTTAAAACCGGGTTTTCGGTCCAAGTTTTAAAACGAATTAGTCCAAGTTTTAAAACAAATTATAGAAATTGATGCATGCGCTCAAGCTTACATCTAGGAAATGGTTATAAATGTGTTTTGAGGTGTTTTAATAAGTTTGGTTGGCTTCAGGTCGAAAAGTAAAACAGTCAATTAGGGTTTCCCAGGGCAAACTTGTCATTTTTTACTCGGGTCGAGTTAGCAGTCATGGCAGCACCCTAAACACTAAAGTTGCATGTTTAAAAATGTATATGTTATTACGAGCATGAATTTTTATTAAAATACAAAATATACGTTGCATGCTTGATTTTAAAGAAATTTACGTATATGCATGATTTTATAAGTGATGAATACAATGACATGTTTTTGAATGATGAGAGTTGGTTGTGACTAACACAAAAACGAACATGTAAGGCCAAGGCTCAGTGGATGGGTAATACTCTCGCTGATGTCCCCGCCATCGGGTACCGCGGTTATACGTAGATGGATCCATCGACTAGAGCAGATACGAAAGTCACAACTAATGATCTAAATTCAAATAAAGAAAATAAACACGTATATGTTGATATGATGAGATATGTTATGGAAACATTATGCTTGGACATTGTATGTTTAAGTTCATACTTCTAAAATCATGAAATGTATTTTAATTACAGTATTTTTCATTGTTGTATGTTATGTATATATACTTGCCATAACGATTCAGGTGTGTTGAGTCCTTAGACTCACTAGGTGTGAATGATGCAGGTGAGCACGATGAGTTTGAGACTGGAGGCGCCCAACACTGAGTAAGCGAAGCTGGGAGTGCGCACGATGACCCGAGGACCTTGCATATTTCCGCACTATATGTTTATGGGTCATGGATGAACACTGTTTTTTTTTTTACATTTTATATCTTTTTATATGTTGATGATACGACAAGCTTTGATTGTTGCGTTTGAGTTCTTTTCAAATAGTAGTCTAGGAATTTGATGATATTTAGGATTTATTTAACTGCTGTTATTTTTATTCAGTGATTGAATAAATTTTTAATACGCATAGTAGACTGTTTTCATTCGCATGTATGTGTAAGAGCATTTTCAAAATTAGCTTGCAAAAAAAATAAAAATTCTAGCACTATTTTAGTAGCACGAGTCGTTTCAACTGTCATATTTTTAAATGATGGTGGAAAATCGGGGATGGACATTTGATGCTTTTATGAAGGCATGTTAAGTTGATTATCACAACTATTGATAAAATTAGACTATTATGCAAATCATTGTTTGTATTACAATGAAATTCAAAATGTTATGCAACAAAATCCGAGTCGAAAGTTCGTCATTGTAACCATGAAGCCAATCATGTTACTTTTATTATTTTTCTAATTTCTCTATTATTATATTTATATCATGATTAAAATTAAAAATATACTATTTAACAAAATTATACGTATTTGTATAATGCTAGTGAACAAAATTATAATTACATTAACATAATATAAATAATACCAATAAATATTAATAAATTACTTAAATTACCTTCTCAAACGTGGTTATACGGAATTTGTAATAAAATGAACGGACGATGTTAATATCTGAAATAAGTAACAAACATTAACAGAAATATTACACAAAACAAAATATTACTTCTTAAGGCAATGGTTATAAATGTGTTTTTGAGGTGTTTTACGTATATGAATGATTTTTTAAGTGATGAATACAATGACATGTTTTTGAAGGTGTGAGTTGGTTGTGACTAACACGAACACGAACATGCAAGGCCAAGGCTCAGTGGATGGGTAATATTGTCTTCGATGTCCCCGTCGCCGGATACCGCGGTTATACCTAGATGGATCCATCGACTAGAGCTGATACGAAAGTCACAACTAATGATCTGAATTCAAATAAATAAAATGAACACATATATGTTGATATGACGAGATATGTTATGGACACGTTATGCTTGGACATGCTATGTTTAAGTTCATACTTTTAAGATCACTAGCAAGAAGCACGTGCGATGCACGTAAATATTAATTATTTAATAAAATTTAAAATTTGATTTTTTAACAAATAATTTGAATCATTTTTTATTTATATTGGTTTAATATTTTGTCATATTAGACGAATAAATTAATTGAAAACTTATATACCTTACATTCAAAATTGTTTCTCAAATTAAAATTCAAACCGTTGATTTTATGTTATATAATAAATTATAATGAGCATAATATATAGAACAAATTGAACTGAAACAAATTTTGAAAAAATATATATCTAAGCACCACGTATAAGGTATAATAACCTAAAAATCAACCAAATTAAGGATTTTATAAATGCATAAATCATAATTTATATAAGTGAAGCACACTAAGGACAAATAATTATCGATTTAAAATATTTGTAACTAACTTATCAAAATATATCAAAACTAATGAAATAATAATATTGATAATAAAATATAACATATAATATTCAATTTAAATATTATTTAACCTCCTACATAACTTTTTTACATTTTGCTTTAGAATTATATATCATAGATAAATTAATTTTCATATACATTAGTTAATGAATATTTTTAAAAAAGTATATACTTTATATTTTTCATTAAGCCATCGATTACAAATTATATATATATATATATATTATGTATTTGTATGTGTTTAGTGATTGTATATTGTTGGGATCAAGAAATAATTTAGATGAGGTGGATAAACTCTTTAAAAAATATTTGCTTCTAAAATTTGTTTTCAATCATTCTTAGGCGGCTGAAAGATTTTCTCAAACGGTTAGAAATATGAACCACGTGAAAAGTGTGGAAGACGGTTCAATATTTCTAATGATATTTTCAACCTGTTGGCAATCTAAACAACAAGATATAGTTTGAAATGTAAAAACTTGTGAAAAGTAAATACAAGGGAATTTTATGGATGTTCGGATAAAAACACTCATACTTCATTCTTTCTTCCTCTGTAGGAATGATTTCACTAAAGACTTTGTCTGATATATAATTTTTTTTAAAAAAAATGCTACTAAAATATTGAAATTTTTTATTATAGCTAATTCTCTTAATTTTTCTATCTGATTCATATTTTATGATATTATTAGTATATTACCATTCTTAATTAGTGATATAAACTCTACTAAAAAATTTATTAAATTCTTTACTTTCAATTCTTAGTTAAAACAACAAAAAATATATTAGTATTAAATTTCATATTATTATATTATTATATACTTATCATGTTATTATACTATTGCGTATATAATTATTTTGTTCTTATATCTTCTTGTGATACTATAACGATAGTTTATTACTTAATTAGAAACTACACTAAAACATAATTACAAAATTGCATTAAAATCATAAAATAACTTGTAGAAAGAAAATTAAAAGGATAAATTAATATTTAAAGTTAGTATAAAGATGGATTATTTGAGAAAATTAATATAGGAGTTACATTTTATTCTCGAAGTGATATAAATTATTACAATCAATGTATATTATAGTGATAATTCATTAGCATTTGTCAGACTATTAATTATATATTCGGTGGAATAAATAAAAAATTTTGATATTTCATTTTTACACTTACAACAATTAGAAATTTACAAATACATCTTTATTGAATCTTTGGATTTGTATTGATGAGGATGTCATTTTTATCTTTTGACAATTGAAAAACATGACCAGTTATCTACACTTTTGTAGGTATATAGATAAAAAATATATTTTTATTATCAAACATTTATTCATTTTTAATGCATAGATTTTCCAAAATATGTGTAGAAAATTTCCATGCAATTAATCTAAAAACACACAATTTAGGCGGATAGTAGAAAATTTGTTATTCTTTTTACACTTTTATAAGTATAATAGTAAAATCACAATGCAAAAACTTTGCTCATGATCCATACTTTTATAGGTATATAGATAGATATAGATTTATAGGTATATAGATACATTACAATAAGGCTCTAAATGTCAATTAATTATTAGTAATGATGAGTCATTTATATATGTCCTGTTATTTTTATCTTTATATTACAATAATAATAAGTTTTATTTTATTCAAGTTTGCACGAAGGGTATTTTTATTAATGCACAATCGGAAAACAGTTTCTGATATAAATCCTCGTACGAATGAGAAGCAAACACGATTAATTAGAATCGCGCCCTCAATTCAATAACGAACAAGGATCGATTAGGTTGTCCCGATCTTTTGAAACAAGCAACGATTTGTGATATTCACCTCTAAGCGATTAACATTTAGCAACAAATATCAACGATAATAACAATCGAATTTCATACGAACCTTCAAAGAACTCGTTTTGACAATCCGTGCGAAAACAATTGACAAACGCCACAAAGATGCAATCTTTGATAAGTTTGATTTTGTGAAGAACAAAGCAAAATGCCTTGCAAATTTGAGAGAAATCCTCAAGATATTTGATATATGTCTGAATTATCTCGTTCATGGTCTATTAGAAGGCTTAAATAATCAACAAAAACCATAAAAAGTAGTGTAAAAAGTCATAAAGAAAGTTGTGAACAATTTCTACACGGGAGGGCGCGCGGCTGCGCATGATCTCGCGCGGTGGCGCGCTATATACTGCATTCCCCAGCCTGGTGCGCGCGGCAGCGCCGAATCACGCGCGGCGGCGCGCGGTCGCTTCGGTTCATGCGCGCATGCGTCGCTTCTGGCGCGGGTGCACGCGTGCTGCTGTCCTCATAGTCTTTTATCACTTGAATGACATTCCAAACACTTCCATTATTGTGTCCATGTTCCCCAAGCTCCTCTAATTTAGACACCCATTTGTTGAACTTCCTTGGTAGCTCACCATGAATCCTTGAAGTGCTTCTTTAAACTTCTTTCTACGTCCCCTCGTTATAGGTCCTTCGTTATATTCTTTGTTGAACTCCACCACTTGCTTGAATATGCTTGATTCATCATCTTTAATCACAATTAAGCTTGAAAGTCCGAGGCAACAACGTATCTTAAATCTCCTTTCAACCATTAGCACGTAACACCCGGTCAGATTCGTATCATACTCCCCTTCTTCAAAAAGATTTGTCCTTAAATCTTGTCTACCTACGCAAAAACGAAGCAAGTTAGTAATAACAAAATTTATATGACCAACATGCTTACCTTCAGGTTCAAGTTTGTAGGTGCTATTGCCCACGTGCTCCTTCAATGCTTTGAGCCCTAACTCCATGGTTGCCTTCACTGTCAATGTAACAACCTCAACATACACCAATTGACGAGTGACACCAAATGATAAGATATCATTAACTATTACAAAGATCAGATTTCTCCCCTTCTTAGACCTAGTCAACACCAAAATAATATCCATACACGTGTATGACCATAGCTCACTAGAAATAAGAAATAATTGATGCAACATATAAGAATCTAGGTTAGATGCCCTTTCCCCATATCCAATGCACCTCATGCAATGAATTTAGAATAAACAATTTATCCTCCTTAAAATTGTATTCATTATGATCATAAAAATTCTTACGTGCAATGCATGTTTCACAATTCCACTCAATATACCTCCTCATATGCAACCATAGTAAAAATTCATGCCTCATATCTATGGCTCTAGTTACTTCATGGCTACCAATTAAACACATGTCATGTGCCTCAATATCAAGCAACAACTCATGCAATGGATGTAGGATGAAAAATTTATTTTCTTTAAATAGGTATTCATCATGAATAAAGAAATAATCATGTTCATCCTTGCACATCTCAAAACCATCAAACAAGCATAAATCATGCAAATAGAACACCCTAAATATACTATCCATGTAATCTTCACAACCATCACCAATCAAATATAAATAATGGAAATAGGACATGTCACATGTACTATCAATGCAATATCTTATCTTATCACAAAATCTAAGTCTAATGTATATAAACCCTTGTAGTAAACAAACCCCATCAACTTTGTAAATCGTGAGATGTTCAAAATTCAGAGTAGGTACATGCAATTCATCCATGGTCTCAAATTCATAACAATCAAGGAATAAGGATAAATTTATATCCGGCCCCTTAACCACCAACTTTGCAACTCGCTCTACACATTCTTGAAAACAAAACGACACAAAATTAAGGTAAGGAAGCAAATCATACCTCCCAGTCGTTGCAGTGGTAACTACCCTTACCTCACGGTGATTTCTCTTGACATCATATGGATCATCCCACTGCATTCACAGCAATAACACTGTCTCGCCTCCTCATCATGACTTCATCAGATTCCTGCAAAGATGAAGTAACAATGCTCGGGATTGAACCGGCTATTTCATCACAATGAGAATAAACCACTTTGTACAAAGGTACATGAAACGGTTTAAGCAATAATAAATAACTCTCAACCTCACTCTTTTCATTCTTTTAGGCCTTTAATTCAATTTTCTTTTCTTTATCTTTGGCCTCTTTTTCTTTTTCATCTTTTCTCTCTTTCTTATTTTCTATGGCCATCTCACTCTTTTGTTCACTCTTTCTTTCGGCCATTTCACATTTTTTTTTCACTCAATTCGTGAATAAATTTCAATTGATCCTCAAGGACATTTGGATTCAATTGAACCAATGAAACAATAGTTCATCAAGAAATTTATGTATGATAATCTCTCCTTGCCTAATCTCTTCCTCCAAAAGAGACAAATTAAGCATTTCTTCTCCACCTAATGATTCATTCTCAGTTGTATATCGTTCAACAACATTCAACTCACCAACTAGCGGAATACAACCATCATCAACTCTATTAACCACAACCTCAAATTCATATCCTTCTACAACCTCGACTTCATATCCCAGTTCACCAACAATCTCAACCTCCACTTGAGATTTAAGCTCAACCACAACATCAACCTCCATTTGAGATTTAAGATCAACTGGCGATTTTATTATGGTCTCCTCATCACGTGGACATTGACTGATATCATGCCCGACCTCAAAACACCAACAACATATAACATCACAAGTACTAGAAATTGAATTTTTACTTGTACCTTGATATTCATATTTTGTAGTTTCACGTCCCGACTGCTCCATTGGACTATCAATGATTTTCTCTCCCCGGTTGCTATACCCACTACTCTCCTCATATCCCCTATCATCATCACGATGCAAATACAACGATCTATTCCCTCCAAATCTTCTACGTCGCCTATCCTCATCATATTGCCTATCATGTATTTCATCTTCTTCACACCTCCTATATTTTTTTCGTAGAGGTTTAAACTCCTTCTCCCATATTCTATCCAACCCTCTCAACATTGTTTGAAATTGACGATCGTCAACCATTATACCTGCAAGAAAAGGTTAGTAGAAAATAATAAAGAATAATTTTTCTCACCACAAATCCTCGCTGGTCACTCCAATGAAAATTCACTCGACTCTCCCTTTTTTTTCTCTCTTTTTTTTCGTCACTACAAAATACTCACCGGTCAATCCAAAGAAATAACGCTCGCACTCAGGTGTTTTCACTCGAATTTGATAGTTCTCTCTAAAATGTGCTCAAGCTTTGTACTTGTATATCAAACTAACAAGATTCAACTCGTGGACACTCGCAACTGTCTCACTTGGACTGCGCAAAACAAAGAACGCTAGAATAACGCAGACCTTACAACAATACAAAGGATAACACAGATTTGAAAACAGAACCGAAAGTATAACACAGATCTGAAAAAAGAATAAAATTTTAGAAAGATCTGAAAATAAAATCGAAAGGATAACACAGATCTGAGAACAAAACAAAATTTTAGACATATCTGAAAATAGCAACGAAAGGATAACAGATCTGAGAACAGAACGAAATTTTAAATAGATCTGAAAATAGCAACGATAACTTACTTGAATCAAAGAGAACCAAAAGCTCTGATACCAAATGATATGAATCCTCGTACGAATAAGAAGCAAACACGATTAATTAGAATCGCGCCCTCAATTCAATAACGAACAAGGATCGATTAGGTTGTCCCGATCTTTTGAAACAAGCAACGATTTGTGATATTCACCTCTAAGCGATTAACACTTAGCAACAAATATCAACGATAATAACAATCGAATTTCATACGAACCTTCAAAGAACTCGTTTTGACAATCCGTGCGAAAACAATTGACAAACGCCACAAAGATGCAATCTTTGATAAGTTTGATTTTGTGAAGAACAAAGCAAAATGCCTTGCAAATTTGAGAGAAATCCTCAAGATATTTGATATATGTCTGAATTATCTCGTTCATGGTCTATTACAAGGCTTAAATAATCAACAAAAACCATAAAAAGTAGTGTAAAAAGTCATAAAGAAAGTTGTGAACAATTTCTACACGGCAAGGCGCGCGGCTGCGCATGATCTCGCGCGGTGGCGCGCTATATACTGCATTCCCCAGCCTGGTGCGCGCGGCAGCGCCGAATCACGCACGGTGGCGCGCGTGGGGCTCGCGGCCGCGCCGGTTCATGCGCACATGCGCGCGCGCGGCTGCGCCGCTTTTGGCGCGGGTGCGCGCGTGCTGCTGTCCTCATGGTCTTTTATAACTTGAATGACATTCTAAACACTTCCATTATTGTGTCCATGTTCCCCAAGCTCCTCTAATTTAGACACCCCATTTGTTGAACTTCCTTGGTAGCTCACCATGAATCCTTGAAGTGCTTCTTTAAACTTCTTGCTACGTCCCCTCGTTATAGGTCCTTCGTTATATTCTTTGTTGAACTCCACCATTTGCTTGAATATGCTTGATTCATCATCTTTAATCACAATCAAGCTTGAAAGTCCGAGGCAACAACGCATCTTAAATCTCCTTTCAACCATTAGCACGTAACACCCGGTCAGATTCGTATCAGTTTCAATTATACACACTTTTATAGATATATAGATATAGATATAGATTACAAAATTATAATAAAATCATTGGAAAAAATGTAGACAAAAAGGTAAAAAGATAAAATATTTAAATGTAGTATAAAGATGTATTATTTGATAAAAATTAATATAAGAGTTACATTCTATTATTGAAGTGTGTATAAAAGGTTAATTTTGTCATTGCACAATTGGAAAACAATGTCATTTATCCACACTTTTATATGTATATATAGAAATATATAGATAAAATGTATTTAATTACAGTACTTTTCACTGTTGCATGTTATGTATATGTACTTGTTATAACGATTCATGTGTGTTGAGTCTTTAGACTCACTAGGTGTGAATGATGCAGGTGAGCACGATGAGTTTGAGACTAGAGGTGCTGAACACAGAGTAGGCGGAGCTGGGAGTGCGCACGATGGCCCGAGGACTTTGCATATTTCCGCACTATATGTTTATGGGATGAACATTGTTTTTTTTATGCCTTTTATATCTTTTTATACGTTGATGATACGATAGGCTTTGATTGCTGCGTTTGAGTTCTTCTCAAACAGTAGTATAGGAATATGATGATATTTAATATTTATTTAACTGCAGTTATTTTTATTCAATAATCGAATAATTTTTTACTACGCAAGGTGGACTGTTTTCATTCGCATACATGTGTATGAGCATTTTCAAAATTAACTTGAATTTTTTTCCCTAGCAGTATTTTAGTAGCACGAGTCATTTCAACCGTCATATTTTTAAACGATGGTGGCAAGTCGGGGATGGACATTTGATGCTTTTCATTCTACCTTATCCATAGTTATGTAGGCATGTTATGTTGATTATCACAACTATTTATAAAATTAGACTATTCTGCAAATCATTGTTTATAAAGCATGTTATGTTGATTATCACAACAATTTATAAAATTAGACTATTCTGCAAATCATTGTTTATATTACACTGAAATTCAAAATGTTATGTAACAAACTCCGAGTCAAAAGTTCGTCATTGTAACCATGAAGCCAATCATGTTGCTGACATCTCCTTGTGATTGGCCACCCTTGAGCAAGGAACTAATTTTGAGTTGGTCATATATGATATTTTATAGGTTTGATACAAATTGAAAAAATGGACTCATAAGACGATAAAATGTGATTTTTTTTATTAATACGCTTTTTTGTAAAACAATACATGTGTAAAAGAGAATATAATTAAAAGATCAAACAATCAAATAATATAGAACACATTCAAAACTTGTGTAATATAATGAAATAAATTTTACAATTTTGTTTAAATAATCACTTAAATATTATATGAACTACAGTTTTTGGTCGCACAAATATTGATAAAATTTTCATGCTCTACATGTTCAAATATTTTTTCTCAATCGATAACATAGCAAATCCGTTCAATCTTTCACGTGACATAGTTGATTGGAGACATTCTTATATATCCTCAATTTGAATACACTTTTTTCTTTGGATGGAATTGTAACGGGTATTCATAATAAAATTCCACAAGTAACATATATAACATAATGTACATCAATTTATTTTAGATAATTAAGCACTTACTTGGATAACAACCATCCATTTTCTACCATTTTTTAAAAACCCAACTTTTATGAAATTTACTTTGGCTTTCCCATTCTCAAGACAATTAAACAACAAGCCAAGCTATCCTCCATTGCACGTGATTTACGAGTTAAGGAGAAAAATTAACAGTATGTATCACTTGAAAAGATATCACATATAATTTTCCATGAGACGTATTAACCCGATATAATTTTCCATGAGACGTATTAACCCGATTCATACTAAAGTGGAATACAATACTTTCATTATAAAAATTAAATTTTTTAAATGAAATGGATCGAGTTGTAGATCAAGCTCACACAATTGACCTATAAGACCGTTTCACGTAAGTTTTTGTGAATTAATATATATTGTCGAAATAAACAACGAAAAGTTATTTTAAAGAAAAAAGTAAAAAGCACATGATCCATCCTCGTATCTTACAAAACTCAAGGGCTTTTTTTTAAAAAAATAATATTAATTTTAAAACTATTTAGCAAAATATTGCGAAGGTGTGAGTCTTGTAAAAATAATGCAATCCGTAGAAAATTTACAGGATTCTTAATTTTTTTTTAAAAAAATAAAGGAAACAAAGGCGTAGAATCCGTGACAGACTATCATTGATTCTGAATCCGTGACACGCATTCACGGGTTCTAGGAATCCGTGACTACCATCATTTAAATTGTGAGCAATTCTTCCGACTTCTTTATGCAATTCCTCCGACTTCTTTGCATTTCCTCGACTTCTTTGCTGAAAATACTTGAAGGCTGTTAAGAAATTCTTGTTTCCGGTTGTGTTCCGACTACGCAAAATAATAACCTTGAAATATTTTCAAAAAGCACATAATTATATTCATTATTTTTTTATATCCCCATTATTATATCTATATGTGATTAATATTAAAAATATACTATTTAACAAAATTATACTTATTCGTATAATGCTATTGAATAAAATTATAAATACAATATAAATAATACAAATAAAATATTAATAAATCGATTAAATTAACTTCTCAAACACGGTTATATGGAATTTGTAATAAAATCAACGGACGATATTAATATCTGAAATAAATGAAAAACATTAATAGAAATTTACACAAAACAAAATATTATTTCTTAATATATAATTATAATATTATCAACGAAATTAAACATTACCTCTTCACACCTCTTCGAATGAAATGAATGACAAAATCAACAAATAATATTAATACAAGGCCGAAGGAGAAAAGAAGGATTTTACGCAAATGAATCGGAGGAAAGAAACATTTTGCGAGAATGAACCGGGGAAAGGAAGCATTTTGGGCAGATGAAACGGAGAAAATGCGCGCAATTTAAAGAGGAAGAGTGACGGATTCCCTAGAATCCGTGACTGACTCTTTTTCTTCATTTTTTAAAAAAATTTAAAATCCACTATAAATTTCTATGGATTGCAATATTTTTGCAAATATCTAATTTTTACAATATTTTACTAAATAGTTTTTTTAATTAATATTACTTTTTAAAAAACCTCAAAACTCAAACTCAAGACTAAACACAAGTCAAATTGGGAATCCGTGACAGGCTGTCATGGATTTAGAATCCGCTATAAATTTCTACGGAAGGCACTATTTTTACAACCATCTCATTTTTACAATATTTTATTAAATAGTTTTTAATTAATATTAATTTTTTGAAAAAGCCCCAAAACTCAAACTCAAGAATAAACACAAGTCAAATAGAAAATCAATCGACTGTCATAACTGCAAGAATATATTATTAAAAAATGAAAGAAAGAAGATCGAGTTTTTTTAATTAAAATAGTAATAAAAACTTTAAAACAAACGCAAGCCTACTCAAATTAAATGAGACATGTTTTTTTCTTCTTCTTGTTTTGTTAATTTAATAAATTTATATAATTGTCACTTTTAAAAATATGTAAAATTTAAAAATAAAAATTTTGCATTTTGAGATATTACATTGTATGTGTCTATATATGTAATTAATAAGTTTATCAAGTTATTTCAAATATAAAACATTGTGCAAAATTATTTTAGTAAAATAAATTAAAAACGGTGCAAACTATGTTTATAAATTATTACCTAAAATTTATATTTTAAATATATCCCGAGAGGAGCGTCTGAAAGTTACCAAATGTGAGATTGCAATGTTAACGGCTGAAAAATAAAAAAACGCGTTTTGTCGGTTTCCATATCTGAATTGGCCCCGCTCCCCTCCGCTCCCATTGTTGAGTTATCAAATACCCCGTAACAGAGTTCTTCCTCCCCGATCCATCTCCTGATTCTCCCGCCTTTTCTCTCTAAAGAAACCCTATTGGATACGCTAAAAATGGCCTTGAAACTCACTTCCAGAGACATTCAAGAGATCGTCTCCAAGCTATCATCCGACAAGGACAAAGCTCGAGAAGTAATCAAGAAGATAGACTTTTACTGGCGTGTCTGTTCAGTTTCTTGGAGGGTAACGAGTTTGAGTTTCTTGTATATGAAATCATCTTTTTACATAATTTTCAATGATTTTGTTTAATAGGATCCAGCAATAAGTAGAATTCATACTTGTATAGTTTCACACAGTTCGTTTGTTTTGCTGAAACATTTCCGATTCATATTTCTTATCTTAGGATGGCATTGAGTCCTATTGTTTAATAGGCATTGAACAATATGTAGAGCTCATTGCCATTCCTTTTGTGTATCTATTTAAAAATGAAGGAAACTTTTTTTCCTTTTCTTTGTATTATTTTGTAAAGTTTGACGGGTCATTACCTTGTTTTATTAATTTATTTTCCCCCTGAAATGGGCCAGTCGATAAACATAAAGATAATTTACTTTCTTTTATTTGATTTTGAATTATTCAAGCAGGGAGTCTCATTCGCTACATGTGTTGTGAACTTCGAATCTTTGCGAGAATTATTGGAAATACTTATAATTGGCTTTTTCCCTAATTAAGTTTAGGGAATTTCATATCCGCCTCTTCAATGTGATTAATATTCTGAGATATTTTTTCTCATGTAAGGTAACGCATCGATATTTTTGTATTTTGGTTCCACCTTACACAGATTTCTTATAGTTATTCTATTGCAATAATCGTCAACTTTATAATTTTGTTCTTTTTGCATGTTAGGGATGAGGGAAAAATTCCTCGCAAGCTTGTGGAGTGCATCAATACATATTTGTTAAAGGATGGACCAAATTTAGGTGGCAAATCCCTGGAAATTCATCAAGCGGTAAATCATTTCGTGTTTCGGTACTGGTTTGCTACTCATGATCGAAGTCTAAAGGTGTCTTGAGTGGTACTAAGTTGATGGTTTTAATTTAAAGTTAAATGTCTGTAGTACTTCTAATTTGTCCTTCATTAGTAGGATTCTCTTATTTGCTAGAGGTGTGGATGACGGTTCTATTTTACTAGAACTTGTGGATGTGATGAGCAAGGAGCTTGATCAAATGAGTAATACCAGCACCGATTCACCCTGGTTAGAATTATAACGTGCTTAATTTTTGGTGGGTTTATGAAATGCTACTTCTCTGTTCTTGTTTGTGTTTTATTTATTTATTATTATTATTATTATGATTTTGAGTGACTCAATTAGGGGTGAAAAATGTGTGATTATGACAAGCTCACAGTTCAAGGTGGCGGAGCTTGCTGCCCTTGTGTTTTGCCGGGTACTTATTGCAGCAACTTAATTGTTGTGCCTTATAAAGTTGATACTCCATTACATATTTGTGGTTGTGTGCTTACCAGACACGATATGGCTCTTTTGTATTTCATTGGGTTATGGGCTCGGTTTTATATTCTGGTGGTTCTTTTCAACCTTATTTCATATTCCATTGTCGCTAAAATTGTAGCAGATTACTCTGTTAAATTTTGAATAATAGGAAGATGGGAAAAACAACAGAAAAAAGGTGAAAAGTCTGGTCATAAGTGTTAAGTCGCCATAAACGACGTGCCACAAAATTTTTTTTCTTCTTGATTTTATATAATTGTCACGACTTCATGCTCGTAAGAGGATATCTTGGGATATTAATGGTGGAGTAAACCACTTCAATCAAATTACCAATTGATTTCAATATTGACGAGACCAAGTGAGATTCTATCAAATGAAAAATTGAGTTCTGACCCCTTTTGATTCAACAATTAACATGAATTTAAGCTTTTAAATGAACTAAAAGGGCTTAATAGAATTTTGGACATCAATATGTAGAATTCCACTTATATCATATTGAGCAGAAATAAATACGGTATAAAACTGTTGACGGCTTTTCAGTTGTGATATGATGCAAAATTTTTAAAACATAATGAGAGGGAAGGACAACTCAGAGAACATAAGTAAATAAACTGAGAGAACATAAGTAAATATTAAGTGTGATTTTAATGAATCAAAATTTGATTTCTAATTCTTTTACTTTTTGAAATAGTTTGAGATCTTTTTAGTTGCTTCCATGTATTTGGTATGACTTGAAGTATTCCTCTTTATTTCTTTTTTTTTTTGATAGAAAACTAAATTTATTATGATAATATAATGTTACACCATTTGCGCGGATAAGTAATCCGCAACCACATTACAAGAAGTCTACTTAAACCCAACACTATAAGTAATCCTCTTTATTTCAGTTTTGAGAAAAACAGTTTTCCATATTTATGGTCAAAGGTTACAAGGCAATGTTCACTTTCCAGGTGTGCGCTAATACATATAAAAGCCCAGTTACTGAAAAACGATCCCGGAGGGAGCATGTGGTTGTCCTGATAAAAGAGAGAGTCGTGGAGGGCAAATGGCCATGGTAGGTTTCAACAGAACTTGTTCTTTTGAGTGGATAAAAAAATATAAACATCAAATATCTCAATACTTAACAGTATCCTTTGGGCTGGTGGATGGTGTGATATCATGTTTTTTCCTTGTTCATGGATCACACATTCAATGGCAAATCCGACACAATATTTTTCAATAATTTCCAAATTTGTTTTTCTAGTGTTCACATTTGCATTCATGTTGCTACTTATTATCCACCATCTTGAGTTAAAACGAGCTAATATTCGTGGCAGGCATGCTGCACTTGTTTGTCGCATCCGCAATTATTCTACTCGCATCCGTAAAGATCACTTATTGTTTTGTTTGACAGCATATCTGCAAACTTTGAAAGGTAAAATTCATTGATTTTATTGTGAAATCTTGACTGTTACCTGTAGCTTTATTGACTGGTTTATATTTCATCCTCCGGTGACAAAAAATTTGTGCTCCTGTAGTCTATTTGTCTCCTTCCTGTGTGCTGGAGATGCATTCACATTTTCTTGATATTTTAATCTGGTTAATATCTATACCTCTTCGTTGAGGGAGAGGAGAGCTGTTGTCTGTTTTGCTTTTTGCCTTCATTTCGAACTTATTCTTTTGGTACCAGTAGGGAATTATTTTTTTTTCTTGTTAGGGTCTTGCAGGGGCACAATTCTCTTATCTTTGTTGGTTTGGTCATGTGCTTTGTAGGTTCTCTTTTTCCTTTTGCTTTTCAGTACATATGTTAATTCATCAGTTTGCTAACTCAAGTGATACCGCCATTCAGACTTGTTTCTAATGTTTCTGTTTTTCATACTTCTGATATCACATTTGCCCTTTCTGGAGTCCGCAGTCAAATTTTGATTTCCGGAATTCGCTTGTTCTCGATTGCAGAATTATTAACGCAACTTTAGAGCATTCTTATGACGATCTGTTCTGGACGTTGCAATAAGTTGTTCCTTTACACGCAAAAACTTCATTTCACTCTGTATAATTGAGCCTAAGAAATCAGTGTGATATGGTTTGCAACTGTAATAATTTGATGCTTAAACAAACACTATGATATCTTACTTTTTATGTGATATAACTTATTTCTTATGTGCAGAAATGCCTTCTAGTTTCTTTTTTTCTACAAAAAGGAGACCAGAGGTCATCGCATAACAAAGTAAGAACTGGAATCATATTAACACAATATGAGATTCCAATCCCTAAACAAATCTGACAGCGAAAACATTTTAAACTCCACATTATTTGTAATCCAGCATGGAACCCTAAGTTAATCTTGTCTCAGCACTCTTTGTTATTCATTTTAACTTCTGACCAATTTTGTATTTCATTTGAATGAGTCTTCTTAAGATTCTTCTCACCAGTTTTTTATTTTATTTGAAGGAGTCTGCTTAGACTTTCTTTATCGATGTTTTTTGCTGCTCCAAATGAGAAATCATCGCAGAAGCTAGCTTTTCCCTTGAATGAGGTATATCATATTATATGTATGGAGGAAAATATATAGTTTTATTCAGTGTGCCCTCCTGGTTTCTTGAAATAATTTTGTTCCTTGGACTTGTCATTTATAGTCATATGCTAATTAAGAAGGATAGTTTTTAATGCAAGCTTTGGTTGTATCATATGTGGGGAAGGATGCAGTCTAGGTTTCTTTGTTCGCTTTTCTTTATCATGGCCAATATCAATCATATATTGTGAGATGGACTCGATTCTTGCTCATCAGTTATTGCGAACATCTTACCTTCCTACTTCTCTCCCTTTCCTTTCCCTATCTCTTACTCTTATTAATAATTTTTGTCTGCATCTTTCTATCAACGTCCTTTTTGAAGAAAAATGGCTCTGATTAAATTGTTTGTGTTTGGTTGGCGTCTGGGGCTTACTAAGGATAATGAAAATAAACTCCATGAACTTTCTGGACCATTATATGAGATATCGCGTTTGTAGGATGTGTAATGCAGGGACCTGCTTGATATTCTTTTTTCTTTTAATCCTTGTGCATATTTTGGTTTTATTTTTGTAAAAATTCTGCAGGTTGGCATGTGATATGGAACTGCCTTATGCGGTGTTTGCCAACATTTTGCAATCTCACCTCAATTGTAAGCATCCATTTGTGTAAAATTCCCATCAAGGCATGGTGTAGATAGATCTTTGAAATGCTTCCTTTCCTCTTATGGTGAATTGTTAAGTACAATTCATCTACTTTGCATTTCATATTGTAGGAAAAAGTAGGTACAGTTAGATTCCCTCTCATGAAATCTCAATCTCATGCACTTAAGTTAGGATGGCTTAACACTGTCTTAACACCAGTTTATTCCTGTTTCCATTATTGTATAATGTTCTTCTATTTGTAATTATGATTGGGTGTTCAAGTATTTATACAATTCTGAAAGAAACTTTTCAAGCTCTAAATTCAGTATTACAGGGTTAGTTGTGCTCTCGTCTTTGAAGGTGGATGCTGCTTTTATGCTGCTTTGTAGCATAATGTTGAGCGTAAGATTATATAGATAACATTTTGCTTCTCTTATTTTGATTTGATTGTTTCTTTGCTAGTAAAATGCTTGCTTCTCCATGATTTCAGTATAATAACTTCTTTGCTTGGCATTTACCCAGGATACAAAAGATTCATATCTTGTTCCTCTCGAGATATGGGATCTTCGGCTATTTAAACGCACACTTTCAACGTGAGTGATTCACCTTTGTAAACTTTTTGTCTTTCGTGTTGCTTTAGAGTATAAATCTTTCATTGTATGTCATTGTCGATCTCATCTTTACCCTAAAATCCAATGAATAGTTGTTTGATATTCTTTCTTTGTTCCGGGGAGATACATGTTATATATATTTTTGTTCTTTTACTCTCTTGAATATGACCCGTGGTACTGTGAGATGGTTCGTCCAGCTTTTTTGGAAACCTCTAGCTACTTGTAATTTCTAATGCAATTAATTTCTCTTGAGATGCTAAAGTTTTCGCTATTTGGGTCCAACGAAGAATATATGACCTAGGTTGCCACTAAAATATGTCATGCAAAATGATGCTTTAGGGTCACCAGCCATAGTTCGGCAAAAATCCTCCGATGCCCAAGAGAAAATATGAAACGGGAGATTATTTGAATGCATAGTACTTGGTGTAAAATTGGCATACATTAGCATACCTTTATTTGAATGCATAGTACTTGGTGTAAAATTGGCATACATTAGCATACCTTTTAAAGTTTGTGTACACTACCCACTATTTGTAACACTACCCACTATTTGTAGCTATAGAGGTATAATTGGTTGAGAAATAATAACTCACAAGGATTTGAAGTTCTTCTCTGTCCGGAAATATCGGACAATCATTCGACGTGAAAAAGAGAACATGTTCAATCTAGAATTCTGATGTCGATATTTCTCGCCATTGGGACGAAACTACAAATTAAAAGGATGTAGGAGTGGAGTCCAATGAGAAACAACCCTAAAGGTCTGTTTATTAGATGCGTCAGCCACTCCAGTTTATAAAAAATGAATTATTCTAACATGGCATATATCATGTCAAGCCAAAGGCATATTCATAATTCTTGACAGCATTTAATTCACCTTAATATATATCTTAAATGTGAACACTGGTTATATTATACCAGCACTAACCAAATATTAATCATATGTTGTCTCTTAAGCGGAGTAAGAGAGGACAACTTGGGAGACTAGTGTATTAAGTGCATACACCTTTCAAAATAAATTGCAACTCCTAATAACTTGTGTGACATGGAATTATAGAAGCCTTACCATCGTCCTTCCTATATGCTACTTTTTTAAATTTTCATTTTATTTTGCTTTTAATATTGCTAGGTAAATATTTTACGGAATAATCACCTTATTTATCCATTTTATCTCCTCCGTGATGGTCTAATAATTCTGAACACCTTAAATAGTTATTTGATTTCCATGATATCTTCGATGGAATTTGTATGATCATATTTTCTCATATTTTTTACTATTGCCTTATTTATTTTTTCTTCATTAATATCTTGGGTAGAATTAGTTGGTGACAATTGTTGTTTACCTTAATCTAATCGAATTGTTAGAATTGTTGGTTCTTACCAGACAACAATTGTTCTCAGTGGTGCTGTTTCAAAGAGTTGAGTCTTTAATGTTTAAAACATCAGTTCTTTTTTTATGTATTATCAAGCACTTAAATTCAATAATTAGTGAAGTGCAGTTTATAGTAAACATTAGGACGGAATTGTTGGTCTTATATGGATGTTACTTTTCTTTTTCCTTTCTGGCAGCAATGTAGTATTTGTTTGTTGACATTTAAGTTACTATACAGTCATAAGGATTTAAATTATGCAGTTACCATCAACTGCATCCTTATGTACAATAGCAATTTTTATTTTATAATTACGAAACTTGTAAGGTTTAGATTCCATTGTCGCCATTAGAATACCATGGTATGTGGAGTTACTTTATAGTATGTTTGAGCGATAAACTAATAACGATTTGATTTTCGCTTATGTTTAAGAGGAAGTGTTTCTCACTGCCTTTTTTAAAATAAGAATGCAAACTGTGGGGTTGTAAAGAAGTAGATTTTTCTAGACTTGTCATGAGATGGCTGATGCACGAATGCAATTTAGTTGAATACTTCCTTTCTTCCGGGGTCAAGTTTTAGAATGCTTTTATGTGATCAGATATTCGTGTTATCATGCAAACTTTTGTTTTAAGGGGAAAATTCTAGTTAAGTGCAGTTTTGGTGAAAATAAAACCCTTGCACAACCAGTATTCAATTCACTGGCTTGAAATTGTTAGTGTATGGATCCCCTACAAAAGATTTGTGTTTGAGATTAGTTTTCCACCATATTTTATTGGTGTGCCGTGTGTGATTATGTCAAAGTAACTTGCTGTATGTTCTCTCAGAATATGAAAATTAATCTTTGATTCAGAGTTCAGAATGCAAGAGTATAATTTTCCTTTAGCTGTCGTAATTCTTTTCCGATGATTCTATCCAGTGTCTTGATGTTGGGAAATATACTTCAGGTCTTCTTTGTGCTTCATCTCATGCTACTTCTCCAAGAGAACCTCGCTGGTAAGAACCCATTATACCTCTCATTTTTGTATTCCTATAATAACTGCAAGAGTTATTTTCAGACGTGTGTATTTGATATTTCTCTCTTAGTTTCTTCTCTTATATCCAACCCGAAACATAACAACTCTGCTGTGTAGAAGCATATATGAGAGTCTTTTCTCATCAACAACTCAAAACAGAATAACTCAACTGTGTTGAAACATGGCTATTAAAGTTCACGTTGTATTTTTCTTTTGATTTCTTTTGTTATTTCAAAGCTGTTATGGTGGTTGGAAAATATCTAATGGTGCTCACTCTACTGTTGATATAGTCAAGAGTATGAATGTATGATGACCATGAGAAGCATACAGGTAGGCATCTTGTTGCGGTTCCAAATTTGTAGTTTTGGAAGTTGGAATTTCTTACTCTTAATATTTATGGCCATGTTTATAGACTTGGTAATAATTGATTGGTGCTTTAATAATTTCACAAAGTATGTGGAAAGGAAAGGGTTGCCATCCCATTATCATAAACTGCGAATAAAATGGTGAATTTGATTTTTGCGTCATTCCCTGAGATGCAAAGCTTGTTATTTTGTGCTTGTTTCCCGTTGCTATATGTCATACTGGATGACTGTGTTAGTTATTCTTCCTCATGTATCTAAGCCTGCAAATTTGTTAGTTTGAATGAAATTCTTGGGATCCAAAAAAGATTTTCCTTCATCTTAACAGCTTTTCTTTATTTTAGCTTTTGAATTCAGTTTGAATGGATTACATTTTAAAAGGGTGTTTTCACGTGTTTTCAATTTATTGGAAGGATCCAGATTGTATCTTAAATGTATTCGTTTTCTTGCTGCAGGGTGATCTGCAATATTTTTTGGATCTTCGGCAGAATGTGTTACCAGCTGTTTTAGCTATACTTAACTTGAAGGTACATTCCAAACTAGGTACAATGGCTTTGATATTTTGAAGTGATTTGATGAGATTGATCATAACTTTTAATAACCAAGGAAGTTTTTTACGATCTTCAAATGATTCTCTCTGAAATTCCAGTCTATCTGCAAAAGAAATGAATCCCATCTACGTATAGATTGAGAGACAATATATGATGAACATATTCAATTCTGTCCATCAATTTTCTAATCCCTAGTACTACATCCTTTTTTGTATCTCTTTACTTCTTTGCTTTTCTTTTATACATGTATAGGTGGTGCAGGATGTTGACATTATTTAGTATTTTTGATTGACCTCCTAATTACATAGGAATTCACAACACTGAATGAGCGGTTCGTTGTGCTGCTTCCGGCAGCTGCATTTGCCCTTTCTACTGGTTCTACCCCTCTTCTGTATGACGCTTCAGGACTTCTGCCATTGCTCTATGCTACCGAGCCTGTGGAGGAATTGGCCAAGGTATTATTCTTGCAAATCCATCCTTATAAACCTTTTGATCTCACGTATAATGGCTTATCTTAAAAAGTTGTATCCGATGTGTGGTAGATAGAGGAAAGTTCAAGTGATTTTTTGGAATGCTCAGTTGAAGTTTTTGCGAAGATTGATATTGATTATGGTCCAAAGCCGGTGTCACATTCTTCTATTTTTTGCTACTTTTAAAATTTTAATAACTGATGGATTTTCACTGTCATTTATGATAAATTTGTAGGTGAATTTGTCCAATTACTGCCAAAATGTACGATTGCCACTGAATCTAAGAGATCAGCTGCTTCATGAAATGGAAAATCACGTTCTTGAATGCATAAAAGAAGTAGAAATTGACAAAATGCTGCTCTCAGAAGTTATCTACACATGCGCTCTTTAGCTAATTTCATGTTCTGCTCGTATTCAACAAGGTCAATATTCACTTTCATTGATCCTTCCCATTCTCCGTTGCGGCAGTAGTCCTTTTATATGTCCCATGACTTCACTTAAAAGCTTTTGAACTGTGTTGTATGCTCCTCTGTAAACTTTTAATAAGCTCCAAGTAATTGGGGCTTGAGACAAACCTGCACATGACGGTGTGACATTGTTCATTGCCTGCATGGTTACCTATCACACTCTTGTTCTGGTTTGATTAGAAGGTCGATATTTTCTCAATCACTTGATTGGGGATGCCGATTTTATTCATTCAAATATTTTTTTGGCTTTCACTAACAATTTATAGGCTTTTTGTTTCAATCTGATCTTAGTCATTTGTTTCGTCAAATATAATGTTTTTGTGATAAATTTATTGACACGTTTCTCTTTAGCACTAGTTTGCATATTTTATTATTTCCTTCATTTTTCTCAAACGACTATAAATTTTTATGGATATGGTTTTCAATATTCTGTTGTATTCTCAGAGTGTTTCAGGTTTTTTCTTTCACTCTCAGGATCTGAGAAATTCCTCATATCTTTTCTAAATTGGGTGAATCGTTGTTAGGATATCTAAATCATGCCATTTCAATTGTGGAGAAATATTACAATGATGGTTTGTCTGGATGTTTGGAGTGGAACTCCATCATTAATAACATTGACTCGACTGCGACTTCTTTTAAAAGTTTCACTAGCTCGCCTTTTCTTTGCAATTGCCAAGAGAAAAATATTGCAAGTTCTTCATTTTATTTTGGAATTGTTCAATCTTCTGAATGCAAAATTGTATGAAGGATGTTCAGAGTGCAGAAGGAATTCTCAAGCAAAGCCAGACTTCCCCAATTTATCAGACGCCCACTCCATTCATGATCCTTTGCCGCTAAATAGCAGGGAAAAATTGATTTTGGATGTGGAGATGGATATGAACGGTGGGTCTATTGATGTAGATAGGTTAGGTATTGACGGTAGTCAGACAACTGGGTCTTCCGTTTCTTTAGTGAATCAGAAATTGAATTTCCTGTCAATCATTTCAAGTTTTTTCCCAATTTTATCATTGTTGACGTGGGAAATCACGTTCAATCTTAGGGAAAAAGAGAACGACCACAAGTATCTTAGTCTCATACCTTTACGTTCCATGTTTTTCTTGGCATTTGCTTTATAGCTATCATGCACACAAGTAATTTATTTATGTTTCGTATTTGAGTAGGTTTTAGAAAACTTTCTATGCATTCTCAGCCGGCATCCTCACTGGTCTTCCTGCAGACATATATTGGATTTGATATTGTGCTCTTTTTGTCGTCTCTGTCATTTCAATGCAAGCAATTTGGTGACACCATTTGATTATTCTAAAACTACCCGGTCTCTATTTGATTTCCCCTCTGCAGGTTGCGTCTATGACTGATGCAGTAAATTCATATGAAAATCTTAAATTCCCGTGTTCCTACATACTAGATGGCATCTGTTGTTTGGTGGCAAGCCTGTTGCTGTCAAATGGGGTTGGAACTCAGAATACTGTTGCATCTTCCTTTACGAAAAGGGAGTCCGAAGAGGTTTGATAGTTGTGATATGTCTCTAAGCATGCTTGGATGTTTTATTGGTAAATTATTGATGGCAAGTGGGATGTGAGTTCGAGTTGTTAGTGTCAATATTTTTGTTTCTTACTTGATTTTGCTGACTTTATACATCTCATTTTTAGCTTTTGTCAGAACAGTCTTGAGGAATGCAATTGTAAGTTAATGTTTAATTTGTACAAATTATCCAGTGTTAAATAAAAGTTGAAGTAAAAAAGATACAATTGAAGCATAGTTAACTAGAAGTTAGGTCGCGAGAAATTAGGTTTCAGATCAACGAGGACAAACCATGTGAAGAAATTTAGTGTGCGGAATTACTTGAGAAATAGTCATATTTAAAGCTTTCTCATGGTAATACTTGTCAGAAAAATTGTTTTCTTTTTTCTAAATTAGCCTATTGACTTTCAGTGCTTGACTTCTCTCGGAGATTTGGTGACTAAAGTCTTTGATAACAGTCTCTTCGACTGGTATTATCGTGCGAAGCTTGTTAACTGTTTATGCAATTTTGTATTGCTCAGACCACAACTTGCTCAGGTGATTAATCTTTATCCGCATCATGATTTTTAGTTGAGAAAATGTGCAGCTGGTTTATTTATCTTGATTTTCTTTTTCTCAGTAATTAATCTTTAGTCCCTCACTTAGGTTGTCATTCTTTTATTCATTCTTATACAGTTAGTGATCGACAAGCTATTTATGCTGCTCCGAGATCCTGATTATCGAGTTAGGCTTTGCCTAGCTCGTCGGATTGGCGTCCTTTTCCAGACATGGGACGGTCACTTTGAACTCTTCCAAGATGTTTGGTAATTGGCTTGAGATAGACATATTTCCAGTAGCTATGATAATTTATCAAATTTATTGCAGCTTAAGTGTTATTCTAAACGGCCATTGACATGGGTCAGGTCCATTTATAATCTTGTTTGCTTAACCACACTTTCTAATACTTGCTCTACTTATAAGTTTCTTGATGCCGTTGCACATTTTAAGATTGGACGTTCCATACTATATTTTATCCGTGGGCTAATGTTTTAGGCTTTTCTCCATTTTGTACAAGTCTAAAGTAGCCTTGTGTGGTTTAATTAGTGTATCAATTCATTTAGGATTTGCTCGTGTACAATGTGGTTTCTGATATGACTACTCTTCTTTTTGCTTCTAAAATAACATCGTTCTGGAAAATGCCACTGCAGTTCAAATTTTGGAAGGAAATTGGTTACTTCCTCTGGGGAGAAAATAGTTCGAGCACGGGAAGTTTTGTCTGCTGGTCCTCAACCTCGTCCGATTATGGAAACAATTGTCGTAACTCTTATGCATCTTGTACTGCATGGTGAGAAAAATAGAGTTAGAGGTACCAAAAATATTTAGTTCTCGCGAACACTATTCCCACTAATTGTCATAACTCTCATGCATCTTGTATTGCCAACTCAAAATTTTCAAACTATTCCCACGAACCAGCTTAAAATGATGATTGATGCCGCTTCAAAATTTTCAAAATTTATTCAATGAATTGTCGATAAATTACTTTTAGCGTTTTGATTTTCGAATTTTACATATAGGCAGTTTTTATTATATATGTTGTTGCTTCTATCGATCCCTCCCAAAGGTAAGAGTGGAAAAGTAAAGTAGCCACGCCTTTATGTTGCATTTGACCTTGGCTTAATTTTCCAAATATCCATCTTTGTTCAGAGAACTAGTCAGTGCTGTGCTTGGCAGTTTATCTAAGGAAACATGCTATACAAACAGGACAAAGGTGATAAATACATTTCTGATTGATTAATTTAATTACATGATACCAACTTTACAAATTATTTTGTGCTTTCAACATTTTTGAAGTTCTTGGAGGAGCTTATGGGGCCAATTCTTTTTAATTGGGTTGCTTGTGGTGTAAGCTTAGTTGCACTTGTTGAGGTAATGTCATATTTTGCAATCGAGGTGTTTAGCATGTAAATAGAAAACTAGACAGTTAATCTGATTGGATTTGCAGGCAAGAGGCATTTTTGCGTCGAATTTGGAACCTATGAACTTCATAAAATATTGTTGTCCGTGGCTGCTTCCGGCTTTGATCTTGCAGGAAGATGCTAACAGCTTAAAATGGGTTGCTAAGGTAGCTAGCCTTGCATTCATTTCCTCTAAGAATGTTGTAGCTTCATTTAACTTTTTGAACATTAATATTATTTTTAGATTTGTATTAAATCTTTGTCCAAGTTATTTTGGTTTAGATGTCTTCTATGTTTTCTTAATGTGGCGAGGTGTTTGATCTAATTAATGTTAAAAATGATAGTAACTCGAGTCAACGATTTTAGCATAGGGTAGTTGTATGTCGTGTTCACTCGATGTGGATTGATCTTTGCGAATTGATAATATCCATGTCAGGATCATAAGATGACATTTTTGCTATTGAATATCTTGAACTACATATGCTGGTTTTTATTATTGTTCTTTTTCCCAGGTTGCTTGCCAGCCTTGTGCAGCTTTAGTTAAGAGTCATTTTGTGCATATCTTTTCTGTCTGTATGGCAATGCATTGCAGTAAGAAAGCTGGGTGGGAGAGGGGATCAAGAGTGCTGGAAACTTCTATTTTACTTATCGTTCATATCTCTGAACATGAAAGGGATGAACTCATTAACAAGAAAGTGGTACTTTCACTTACTGCCTACAACTTTAGTTTTAGCTTTTAACATCTCATGTTGAAAATCAGCTGCATTCTATTTGATACTTTTTGCATGAAGTTAATGTTGTAATTGTGTTTCTTTGAAATATTTTTCTTTTATACTAAATTGTGGTAAAAATGAACTAATCTGAATAAAATCTTTGTCTGTTACACGTATGTATCAAGTTCAAGTCTCGAAAAACAATTTTAATTCTAATTTATGAAAGCGTTTTGTAAATCAATGGTATAATTTACATTCAATTAAAAAGTTCATTTTTTATGCTTGACCCGCCAAAAGTTGGAGTTTTTTTGAAACCTAGTTTGAACTGTGTGTGATGTTTCTCAGCATAAGTGGATAATTCACACCTTGAACTAGAAAAGAACAAGATGATTTTTGAAGATTTAGAATTCTTTAGAAGAATGTTGGGACAAGATTAAGTTTAGGGTTTCAAGTTGGATCTCTAAGAATGTGGAGGTTAAATCGTTCTCGGTCTCAGACTTGTATAAGAATTGAAGTATAGTATTACGTTGACTCGTAGTACGAGTCTTACCTTACTATGCATGGACCTTTGGTCTGTTTTTTGTAATTAATATCTTTTGATAATATAATATCGTTTCTTTTTTAAAAAAACTAGTGCGAATAGCTTCGTTGTTACTTGGAAAACATGATCAAATTCAGATTGTAACTTTCTCATCGCATCCAAGTAGTAGGTGCATTTTCTCTCCTTGTTAGTATCAATCTCAATCTTTGTAGGATTGTCTTCAAGCAGAGTGAGTGGAAATGCCTCTGAACATTTAAGGTGTTTAGCAATCTCTCTAATAAGACTATTAGAAAAACAAGGTGCAAGCAAGATGGATGAAATGGATAGTCTAAGAGTAAATATGATGTTCCACCTCTTGAGATGATGGACATAGGAGCCAAGCCCTATGAAGAGTTGGGGACAATAGAGTGTTAAGTATGGTGGTTCTGCTAGCTATAAGATTAGTCTCCTTGAATAAATAACCGGGAGACCGAAATTACCTTCTTGAGGAGATAACAAAAAACCTGAGACAAAAATCATTGAGAGAAATATGAGTTTATTTCTTGTTTCCTTTTCAGCTCGTTTCGGTTTGTATTGATATGGATAGCCATCTTTCTCCCAGAAAATATCGATTGAGTATTTAGGGCTATTGCAGTTGGTGCAAGGACGAGTGTTGGCCCTGTATTATTTTTATTGATAGCCATTGCAGAGGCTTTAGAATGATCATTTAATCTAATATTAACACTGTCAGGGACTCAATCCATGGGGCCCAACCCAACTCAAACAAGAATCGAGCAGCAAAAATCAAGGATGTGCTATATCAAAGGTTTACTCATGGAAAGTTTAGAAAATAAGGAGTGAGATTATTGGATTTTTATTTACTTTCCTTTAATAAGTGTTAGAATCTCGAGCTTAGATAGGGGAATAATGGGCATATTTCTTGGATGCCAGTTTAATGCTTATAGTATTTAAAGGGTTGCTGATGAAAGAAATAAACATTCAGCTTTTCTCAAAAAAATATAGCTAATATTGAGATCGCGAGGTTCTCTCAAACGAGCCTCGAACATCCAAAAAAATAGGTAGACAAGGTAGAAAAAGCCACAAACAAAATCTCAGAGTTAAACGATCAACCTCTTCACCGACCCATAACCCGATCCTTTACCCGCGCTCATTACAAGTTGGTATCAGAGCAAGTAGTTATGGGCGATTTGCAAGCAATCCAACAGCAACTTACGACCCTCTTCAACCTGTTCAAATCCGAAAGAGAAGACCAAGCACGCAGACAAGATGAACAAGAACGCAGCCAGCAAGATCTACAAAAAAGGCTTGAAGAATTGGCTGCTCAAGTGTCAAAAACCAGCAAGGACAGTGAGGATAGCAGCGGAGCATCTGATTCACAGACAAGAGATCAGCGCAAAGCCAATGAGTTGGGGAACCTGAATCAATTCATTCCCAAATATTCCAGGATGGATTTCCGGACATATGATGAGTCAACCGACCCCATTAGTTGGATAAGCCGATGTGTACATTTTTTTCGCCATCAACGCACACCCGAAGATCAGCGTGTGGGGCTTGCGTCTTTTCATCTGGAAGGAGACGCTCAACTGTGGTTCTTAAAAAACTTGAGCGAGATCGACCCGATCTTACATGGGAGTTTTTCGCACAGTACTGCCACGTGAGGTTCGGACCACCGATTCGCACCAACAAACTGGGAGAACTATCGAAATTGCGACAAATAGGCACGGTGGGAGAATACCAACGTCAATTTGAACAACTTTTTGCACGCGCTTCCTCCCTCACAAGCGAGCAAGAAGTGGAAATTTTCATTAGCCGGCATACAAGAACACATCGCGATTGAGGTAGACATTCACCACCCAAAAGATTTAACAACTGCTATAGGCCTGGCCCATTTGTACGAAAGACGCACGGGAAGCCTACGACAAGAACCCAATTATCCAAAAAGACGTACCATCCCAACAAACACACGACCATCGATCACGAGGCAATTGAGCAGATCAGAGATGGAGGAACGACGCTCAAGAGGGTTGTGCTTTAACTGTGATGAACTATTCGTTCCAGGACATCGTTGCAAACGGTTGTTTCGTCTAGAAGTGGTCAGAACAGCGACCCAGAAGATGAAGTTGACACGATTAATCCAGACGATCCAGGCATCTCTCTTCACGCCATCACGGGAATCAGTAACGCCCAGACTACGCAAATAATAGGGTACATCCAATCGATACCTCTCCGTGTCCTTATTGATTCCGGCAGCACGCACTGTTTCTTAGACTCCAATTTGATCTCACAATTGAACCTTGAAATATCGCAACGAGGAGACATATCAATGAAGGTCGCAAATGGGAAGAGTCTACCATGTTCGGGGATGTGTTCGGCTGTTCAGATTCAACTGGAAAATCATATCTTCCATGTTGATTTTTACGTCCTCACACTAGGAGAATTTGACGCTGTCATGGGAGTAAATTGGCTCCGCTCTTTAGGAAGTATGACGTGGGATTTTGAAAAAATGCAGATGCAGTTTGTAAGAGAAGGCATGCTCGTTACGTGGCACGGAGACCCATCCTACATTCCGTCACACCGAAACCTCTCGGCAACTATACTAGAGGAGGCACCCCTTACACAGCTACAACACCTTTTGGAAACCTACAACAGCCTGTTCGAGGAACCTCAAGGACTCCCACCCTCAAGAGGATTCAGCCATAAAATCCTACTGGAACAAGGCACCAACCCCATTCTTGTTAGACCTTATCGATACCCTCATATGCAGAAAGATGAAATTGAGAAGCAATGTGATGAGATGCTACAAAGAGGGATTATTAGACCTAGCTCATCCCCTTTCTCCTCATCAGTATTGTTTGTCAAAAAATCAGATGACACTTGGCGCTTTTGTATCGACTATCGTGCCTTGAATGCAAAAACAGTAAAGGACAAGTTCCCCATTGCGGTGATCGACGAATTATTAGAGGAATTACACGGCGCTGAATATTTTTCAAAATTAGACTTGCGATCCGGCTACCATCAAATTTTGATGGACCCCGGTAGCATCCACATGACGGTCTTTCGCACCCACCACGGCCACTTTGAGTTTATGGTGATGCCTTTTGGCCTCACTAATGCGCCTTCTACTTTTCAAGCTTTAATGAATTCAATTTTCGGCGGCATTTTACGGAAATTTGTTTTGGTTTTCGTTGATGACATCCTCGTTTACAGCACAACCTGGGAAGATCACATTTTCCATCTTCGTACTGTCTTCACAATCCTGCAACAACAGCACTTATTCCTTAAGAAATCCAAATGTTACTTTGCTCAAAGACAGGTTGCTTACTTAGGACATGTGGTTTCACGGAAGGGGGTGAGTGTGGATGAAAATAAAATAACAGCCATTCAACACTGGCCACAACCCATGACTCTAAAGGCACTCCGGGGCTTCCTCGGACTAACAGGGTACTACCGCAAATTTGTGCAAAACTATGGAGTTATTGCTGCCCCCTTAACCAATATGCTGCAAAACAAGGCTTTTCATGGACAGCTGATAGCCTGCATGCCTTTGAAACATTGAAGAAAGTGCTCACTTCTACACCCATCCTTGCTCTTTCCGATTTTTCCATACCTTTCATCGTGGAGTGTGATGCATCAGAAACAGGAATAGGGGCTGTACTTCAACAGCAAGGGCGCCCCATTGTCGCCCTCCGCCATAGGAAACTACCCGCCTATGAAAAGGAACTCATTGGACTCATCAAAGCCGTGCGTCACTGGCACTCTTACTTTTGGGGAAACTCCTTCATCGTTCGTACGGATCATTATAGTCTCGAATTTTTGCTCGAACAACGTATTTCAACCTCTCCACAACAACAAGGGAGGGATAAGCAAATTAATGGGTTATGACTTTAAGGTAGAATATCGGGCAGGAAAATCAAATGTCGTGGCGGACGCACTTTCACGCCTAGGCAAGGAGGACGGCTGTTTGATGGCCATTTCGAAACCACAGTGGGATTTTCTTGCAGCCATCAGAGAAGCACACTCTAATACACCAGAAGTACAACACAAAATTCGAGAGGTTCACGATGGAAAGGCTTTCGGACCATGGGAAGTTAAAAACGACATTTTATTGTTTAAATCCAAAATCTACCTTCCTCCACAATCACCATTAAATGCTCCTATTATTGCAATGGTACATGAAGGCTACCAGCGCACTATCCACCGCATAGGACGAGATTTTTATTGGCCAGGGATGAAACGTCAAGTCCAAGCAGTAGTGTCCAATTGTTCCACATGCCAACACAACAAAACGGAAGCAATGAAGCCAGCTGGACTCCTACAACCTCTGCCCATCCCTTACCACATTTGGGCCGACATCTCAATGGATTTCATTGAAGGGTTGCCTACCTCACAGGGGAAGACTGTAATTTTCGTGGTTGTCGATCGCTTTTCTAAATATGGTCACTTCATTGGCTTAGCCCATCCTTACACCGCAGTTTCAGTCGCCAAAATCTTTTTCGACAACATCTTCAAGTTACATGAACTCTCAAGGGGCTTCTTATATCATGTGATCTTGCAATGGTTGGTGTTAATTTTCTGTTACTTTTCTGAACAGTTACCTTCTGAATTTGATTGGTCAATTCATTGGTTGCGACTGTTTACTTGATCAATGTTGTTGTATAATTTCTACGCTGCTCAATATATCAAGAGATTACCCATCAGGGGAGACTATCCGAGTGCTTGGTGAACTACTTCAGGCAACAACATATTTTAATCTCTTTTGTTCATTTAATGTTTTATATTATATTTTTGCTGATAATGTTTTATGATTTATGCTGACTTAGTTGTTTCACTTGATAGTTTTTTAGTGTCAGAGTTGGTCGCATGTTGCATCCCTTGTGGATCTAATAAGAAGCTATCCGTAACTACATCATCCCGAGCTGTATTACTTCTCCAACAACTTACCATTGGTGCTGATTCATCTATGGTTGAATACATAAAAGTATGATCTATGTATCCTTGATTGCAATGATAGATTTCAGAATATACACGTAAAATTTTAATGCTGTAAACTATTTCTTTACCACAATCACTTTCACAGCTTTTAATTGCAATTGATCATTATTGTTGGTCAATATCTTCAATCAGGAACTAGTGGCATTCCCTGATTTCGATATATTTAATGAAATACAAGACCTCCACCAGAAAATACGTCAAACCTACTCACCGAGGGTTCACTTACTGAATGTAAGCAAGTGCTACCTGCCTCATGTTTATTGCCACTGGACCATAATGTTCAAGCCGTTTGTGTTCTTCATTCATATCTTACTTTGTTATAAGAGTGTTTTTAATCTTTACAGTTTGTAAAGAGACCTCACTATGTCCCTCCAAGATTACTTCTCTGCAGGTATGTCCTTTACTCTCCCAGTTCACATTTTTTTGTTTCATAATATTTCTACTGCTGAAACAATATGGTGAAATATGGTATAAACACAACATCTTATTTCTCTTTTTATTTTGTTCTGTAAATGTAATATTTCTTTGGCTTAAACAATTTAGTGAAGAGTATAATTGACACAACTTCTTAGTCACAGTGAGTGCGGTTGGTTTTTTTCCTTAATTACATGTTTTAAGATTTTCTAAAGTGGTAGCATCGTTCTTTTGCTTCATTAGAGGATGTTTAGGAGAGAAATTAACTACTTCTATCTAGAGATAGTTACAAAATCTTGTTTATCAAATATTCTTGCAGTCTGGAAGCATTGCATAAAAATATTGGGTCAAGTGGGATATTTCTTGGAGATCAAAATGATTTCAAAGATGCATATTGGCATTCGGAAAATGAAATTTTTCATGCTGCTTGGAAGCTTGTTCCAATGTGCAGCTTAGATAACACAAATGATCTTAGTGCAATGGTTTCTGATTTCATATCCAAGGTAACCGTAGCTTTGCATTTTGATCTTCTTAGGAAACATTTCTCAAATTCATGAAATATGCTTTCGAGTACCTTTTATTATGCTTCAGTTATGATTACAGATTGGAATTGGTGATCCTCATTGTGTTGTATTCCATCTTCCTGGTGATTATTCAGTACCTGTGTTTGGAATAGCTATTGGCATGCAGAGACTAACATCCATGCAGATACGGGCATCTCGGAAGAAGCTCTTCGAGTCCTTATGAGGCTTCTAAAGAAGTATCTGATGGATGATTCTGTTGAGATAATTGACATGGAATCCCAAGCATTAAGAGTGAGTCTATATGACTGCTGTTAGATTTTGACTGTGCTGTAATCATGCGTTGTGCTTATCTTCATTCTTTGTTTTGAAGTTTGATGTATATGATGTCATTTTTCCTGTGATTTAAGTTTCATTATAGAAAAGATATCTATTGAAGTTTGTAGGACGAGAGATGAACAAATATGTATGAAGAAAACAGTAACTAAAATAGGTTACAAATAATTATGCATATCTTAATTTATTCTACTCCCTCAGATTCTGGACTTTTGCTAAATTTTTTTATATAAAATTTACAATAATACCCCTCAAGTTGGTGCATAGACATTGATCATGCACAAATGTTTATAGGTAGGCTTTGTAAGTTCTTTGGCCGAAACACCTGTTCTTTGTTGAGTTGTTAGCATGAATGACAAGCATATAGTTCAAACTTCATTTTTCTCCTTTATAAAGTGACGATCTTTGTGCTTTGTCTTATCATGTTGAATTGGGTTATGGACAATACTTATTGCTGCTTTGTTGGCGCAGTATAATCTCAAAGGCTTTCTATTGTTTGGAACTTTTCGAGGACTCTTTTTAACCAAAGAACTTCAAAGACTCTTTGGGCCGTAACATTGAATTCAGCCTTTGCACTACATCTAATGACATCACTCTCCTAATTCCACCATGTCACTGAATTACCCAAACAAAGGTGTCATATCCCGAGGTAGATCTTCTGTTAGTGATAGATCTAGTCCAATTTGCTAGCAAAACTGGGTAAGGACACTCGCCAATGTCCTCAGAAGCTTCGCTCCGTGACCACCATCCCAGAACTCTTCTATAGATCTAATATGTATTTACACTGAGAAACAACAATTTCTTGTTTTGCAATTTCCATTCCCATAAAGTATCTCAATGCCCCCAATTCCTTAATTTTAAATAGATTTGCGAAGTTCTTTTTAGTTTTACATCTACATCTCATGTAAAAATAATGTCATCAACTTATATAATTAACACTGGAATTTTGCCATTATGTACAATAAGTCCGTCCTTGCTGATATCCGTGCTACTCTACAGACCGAGTGAATTTTTCAGACGAAGCTCTCGGATACTATATAAGCCTATATAGAGTTTTTTCTAGTTTGAACGCTTTAGTTTACTTTTTATTCTTGATCGCCATTAAGAGATACATTCTTTACATGAAGTTGTTGAAGAGGCCAATCCAAGTTAGCTGCCATTGGCAAAAGGAGCAACACCGTGGTAAGTTTTACAATTGGTGCAAAGGTCTCAAAGTGATCTACTCCATGAGTTTGTGTGAAACCTTTGACTAAAAGTCACTCCTCATATCTCTCCAATGAACGGCCATAGTCGTGTCTTATCATGAAAATCCATTTACAATTAAAGGTTGTTTTCACTTGGTAGTGTCACTGCATTCCAAGTGCTGTCTCCTCAAGCAATGCATCTTTCAACTTTGGAATTTTAAGAGCTTCACATACGTTTTTTAGATTTTTCTGCATTGGACACTTTTGAAGTGAAAACAATAAAAAAAGAAATCTTTTCGTAAGAAACAAATTTCAATAAAGGATGTTTTGTACATGACTTGGTAGCTTGTCAATGAATCATTGGGCTCAGTCTGAATAATTGAAGGAGATGAGGGATCATTTGACAGGTTCTAACAGTTGATTTGATTTGGGTTCAGAGTAATGACTGTGTGACAGAGGAGAGTCCTTGGGTTCTTTGAAGATGATAAGTCGTACTTTTGGGGAAAGAAGAAGAAGCCTTGGGGGCACATAGCAGTGCATAAGCATTTTTTACAGCACTTAGACAAGGAATCTGTAAATTAATTTGGCTGGAGATATTAGTGAATAGTCTACAGATTCTCTCCTGAGAATTGATCGAGGTCATAATGTGTTTTTTAATAATGTTTTATCTAAACTGATCAAGGTCCTAACATGATCGAAGCATATGAGAATCGATCGATCCACAATCGGATGAATCCAATTAAACAAGAGTTATTCTCCAGAATGTATCAAAAGTTTATCCTCCAGAACTTATCCTTTTTCATAAACTCCTCATCAAGTGGTTTGTGGGCTAGAGCTTTGGAAGAATTGAGATTGGTTTGGGTGGTGCCGAGATCAACACAAGATTTATTTACTACGGATCTTGGACATCTTCTTGGCAAGAGGGCAAAATTATTTGGAGAGTGGTGTGGTACATGACATATGTTGGTCTGTGTGCTTTGAGGGGAATATAAGACTTATTGACAACATTGAAGAGGCCAATGAAGAGATTTATTGAGGGATTGGACTTTTGTGTATTGTTGAGATGATCAGAGTCTTGTTTAGTTTTTTGTCGTGAGTGGATCACTAGTCTGCTTATGTTAATTAAAAGCATTTGTATTTAATAAAATATCGTGTCTTATTAAAAAATTAATCTTTTTTCATAAACTCAATATGATTGTGTTCATTGAGGCTTTGTGTTTGTTTGATTTCTAGTTGTTAAGGGACTTGTCCAGAACTTCAATTTTAGTGTTATTTGCTCAGGGTTTCTTTCAACCGAAAATGGTCAACGGGCTTTGATGCAACTGCATTCCTTTGAGAGGTCTCTTATTGAGGTTAGAATGTATTTCAGACTTTCCATTATATTTTATGTTTTATATTTATGATTTATGTGCTCTTTTTCCTATGACCTTGTCTTTTGCTGATCGATTAGGAATAATGTCTCATTGTCTTGGAAAGGTCGATTTATTTGAACTAAAAAAAAGTTTGGCATCTTTATGGTGGTCACGACTGAATGATTGCATTATGTCTTTTGAGCAAATGATATTTTGTCAGTATTATTAAATGAAAGACTTTCTTTCATATAATATATTGTTTTTATTAATTATATCAATCACAAAGTTATGAAGTGCAAAAGCAATTGTTTAGATATTTCATCTTGTTGCTTTAAATATGTACCGTTATGTCATGCTAAATATTTTGTAGCTGCTAAAGTGGGCTTGACTTTTGATTTAACATAAAGAATACTTCATATTTTTTTGAGACGGTCATCGACAAATGTTCAAGCGGCCTAATATACCTGAGTGACTGAAATTGTGGTGATATCTCATTTTTAATAAATATTTTCTCCAAAAGTGTGTTTTTTAATGCTTCGAGTTTCTCTTCTTCTTTTTTTTAATGAATAACATCCATTAAAATAAGTTAAAAAAATTGTTTTGTTCATATACACTATGCATCCCGAGGAGATGGCAAATATTGAACCAATAGAACCAACGATACCATTACCAACTACACGGGGCATACCGACAAGCAAAGATGATCATATCCACACACATCATAGGAAAAAATAATTAATATAATCGAGAGTCTGTATCCATATTGGCAAACATCAAAGGATAAGGATCTTGATTTTCCTAATGATATCCTTGGGACACGGCATTTCTTCTTAAAAAAAATATCGATTGCGTGCATTCCAAATGTTGTAGACACGTGCTGCCACCGCAATACGTCTAAACTTAACAATTTCGCTGTTTGTGCATTTTTTGTGATAAATAGATTTAATTATGTTTTCCAATTTATATAATCATTCTAGGTCCACTCAAAAGGTGTTAATTTGGAGCTTATGCAGAGACTTATTTCTAATCTACAAAGAAAGTTGACAGGTAAGTTGTTACCGAGAAAGATCGTTAGCTCATATTTTCTCCGTGAGATTTCTCCTTCAAAAATATCACTAGTGGCAAAGTGCCATGTGTTTTTCCTTCATCTATATGCTAGCACATTAAGCAAATCTTGCTGCTGGGTGATACTTTTAACCAGCTGTACTCGTTTTTTTTTTTTAAATAAATTCATTACAGAAACTTTGTAACAAACTTCTGGTGGAAATTTAGGAGTTTCCTGGGTCCATATAAATTTCATAGAACATAAACTGATAAAGAGAGGAAACCTTAGCAATAGCAATGGATATGGAAGTGACATGGATCCCCGATTGTCTAGGTCTGTATTTATGCCTGCTGGGAAGGCAATGCCTTTTCTGTGTACATCTCATGATGACACTGGTGAGTAGTAACAACTAGCAATAGAGTAAATGTGACCACCAATTCGACTAATAAAAAGTAGTCTCAACAATTTTTTCTAGCTGAAGCATGGGTTGAACCTTTCATGTATGAACTGAAATTCGAATGACCTCGAAGAAATTTAGTGAAGGCATGCATACACTTAGACAGACAACACAGATATTCTCTTACTTACATCCTGATTTTACTTCCTAATTTTTCAGCTGAATCAATTTCTATCGAGGATTCAAATGTGGACAACTTTGGATAAAACATTTGAAGCGTGGATCTGTCCACTTGTATATGCAGTTATAGGTTATTGCAACGATCTCATTTTAAGGTTTTATACTAGCATTTGAGATAGTTGCTCAATTCCTGCTTTACTATTTTTTTCCATTGGAATTTTCCGTAAATCAATCATGCGGCTGATCTATATTACTGGTTGCTTCAGATTATGTCAAGACATTGTGCTGGTTAAATCAGAAGTTGCAGAATTTCTGTTCCCATATGTCATTGTCAATGTTGCTGGGAGAATGGATTTAGATGTGGATCTTGCAAACTAATCTCTTTGAAGGTTACTTGCTCTGTTTTATGTACACCGGTCTTTACATCATGGTATCATTTGTTCTCAACAACTTAATACAAACAGTGTTTGAGAAAAATACATTCACTAGATTTCTTTCCTGCTTGCTTTATTGTGGGAAGGTGTCCACAAAAGGCATGATTGTTCCTTGTAGCATAAGGGTTTCTTAAACGCCTCATTTTCCCACTTACGTTTTTTATTTTAGTTGCCATGCGTACCTTTCTTTCCCAAGTTCTCTGGTATTTTTTATGATGTGTCTTTTTTACTTGTCATTTCAACTAAAATAATTGAAAAGAGCGAGCGGATCACGTGAGAGGCTAATAAGTATCAAACCCCATAAAGGTAAGTTTGAGTCTCTAGGAGCTTGATACTGAATGTAAAAAATGATTAGCCTTGGCATTGCAAACATAAACGGGGAGCATATTTTATGTAATTTGATTTCCAGAAGAGTTGTCTTAATTTCCTTTATACGCTCAAGAATGTCTTGGTATGTTAAAACGAAGTTCAGAATTGTTGGTGCTTTTGGAATGGAAATGGATGTATTTGAAATCAACTCCTCCAGTGTGAAATATTTTGGGTTGCGTGTTTTGGTTTCCAGATTTAGAGTAGTAGCAATTGCATGAGCATTTTAAATATATGACCAGTGTATCAAAGAATTGACTGATTGATCGTCTTATTATTTCGTCATCTCTGGTTGGTGGATCAATATGACCTCTGAGGGTAAGGCACTTCCTGCATTACTGACTGATATGCATTGACCTAGTTGCTTGCTTTGCTAGTTGTGCATTGTTGTTTGTTTTGAAATTTGAATTGAGATTGCTTGCTTATTCTTGTAATTGGAAATTATATCGGCATATCATGACAAATTTTTGTTCAATAATTTGCGTAAGAAGATAAATTTGTTCAGTTTAAAGGTTATTCATAATTTTACTAAGATCTATTAGAGGAATAATTGCATATAACCAAAAAACAAATCTTGATCTTTGTTGATTTGTAAGTTATTCTCTCATTTTATACAGGTGCATGAAAATATATTTATCGAGTCCAATGCCTCGATCAAATCAATTCAGCTATTCTTGCATGCTCTAAATGAGCTTCGACTGTGTCATGTAACGGGAAGAAAGTCTTCTGTTGTTCCTCAAAAACAGGAAAGCTCGAAGGTAGAGGTGCTAGACAACCTGCATTTGTGCTTTGAATATTGATTTATGATTGGATTAATGTGATAAAAATATAAGCATTACATTCTAAAGATATTCTGAAACATCAAGAAAAATAAAGATTTGTCTGCTTGCTAAATGGGGGCATATGGGTTCAGGACCCTATTCAAATTTGAATTTAAAAATAAATTGCCACCTTCTGATCAAATACTTGTGACCCCAACTTTGGGACAATACCCTTGGGCTATGTTTGGTAGCCATGATAAGGGAATGATTATTAAATAATCATCCATTATCTCATTTTTGGTTCATTTTTAATTTAGCAAGGAGGTCCTTGATTATGATTGAAAGCCCTCATTATTTATGTTATTTGTGTGATTAAATATCCCTTCTCAAAGGTGTGATAATGTATAATTCTTGAATAGTGATAATGATATTGATGATATTTAATATTTATTTAATTACAGTTATTTTTATTCAGTAATTGAATAACTTTTTAATACGCATGGTGGACTGTTTTCATTCGCATGCATGTGTGTGAGCATTTTCAAAATTAGCTTGAAATTTTTTTTCCTAGCAGTATTTTAGTAGCACGAGTCGTTTCAACCGTCATATTTTTAAACGATGGTGGCAAGTCGGGGATGGTCATTTGATGCTTTTCATTCAACCTTATCCATATTTATGAAGGCATGTTATGTTGATTATCATAATTATTTATAAAATTAGACTATTCTGCAAATCATTGTTTATATTACACTGAAATTCAAAATGTTATGTAACAAACTCCGAGTCAAAAGTTCGTCATTGTAACCATGAAGCCAATCATGTTGCTGACATCTCCTGGTGACTGGCCACCCTTGAGCAAGGAACTAATTTTGAGTTGGTCATATATGATATTTTATAGGTTTGATACAAATTGAAAAAATGGACTCATAAGACGATAAAATGTGATTTTTTTATTAATGCGTAATTAAAAGATCAAACAATCAAATAATATAGAACACATTAAAAACTTGTGTAATATAATGAAATAAATTTTACAATTTTGTTTAAATAATCACTTAAATATTACATGTACTGCAGTTTTGGCCGCACAAATATTGATAAAATTTTCATACTCTACATGTTCAAATGTTTTTTCTCAATCGTACCCTAAAAACTCAAGGGCTTTTTTTAAAAAATAATATTAATTTAAAAACTATTTAACAAAATATTGCAAAAGTGCGAGTCTTGTAAAAATAATGCAATCCATAGAAAATTTTACAGGATTCTTAATATTTTTTTTAAAAAAAAAAGGAAACAGAGGCGTAGAATCCGTGCCAAATTGTCATGGATTCTGAATCCGTGACATGCAGTCACGGGTTCTAGGAATCCATGACTACCATCATTTAAATTGTGTACAGTTCCTCCGACTTCTTTGTGCAATTCCTCCGACTTCTTTGCATTTCCTCGACTTCTTTGCGCAAAATACTTGAAGGCTGTTAAGAAATTCTTGTTTCCGGTTGTGTTCCGACTACGCAAAAATAATAACCTTGAAATATTTTCAAAAAGCACAAAATTATATTTATTATTTTTTTAATATCCACATTATTATATTTATATCGTGATTAATAAAAAAAATATACTATTTAACAAAATCATACTTATTCGTATAATGCTAGTGAACAAAATTATAAATACATTAATACAATATAAATAATACAAATAAAATAATAATAAATTACTTAAATTACCTTCTCAAACGTGGTTATACGGAATTTATAATAAAATCAACGGACAATGATAATATCTGAAATAAATGACAAACATTAACGGAAATTTACACAAAACAAAATATTACTTCTTAATATATAATTATAATATTATCAACGAAATTAAACATTACCTCTTAACACCTCTTCGAATGGAATGGATGACAAAATCAACAAATAATATTAATACAAGGCCGAAGGAGAAAAGAAGGATTTTACGCAAATGAATCGGAGGAAAGAAACATTTTGCAAGAATGAATCGGAGAAAGGAAGCATTTTGGGCAGATGAAACGAAGAAAATGCGCGCAATTTAAAGAGGAAGAGCGACGGATTCCCTAGAATCCCTGACAGGCTCTTTTTCTTCAATTTTTTTTAAAAAATTTAGAATCCGCTATAAATTTCTACGAATTGCACTATTTTTACAAATATCTCATTTTTACAATATTTTACTAAATAAAATTTTTAAATTAATATTATTCTATAAAAAAGCCCCAAACCTCAAACTCAAGACTAAACACAAGTCAAATTGGGAATCCATGACAGGCTATCACAGATTTAGAATCCGCTATAAATTTCTATGGATTGCACTATTTTTACAAACATCTTATTTTTACAATATTTTACTAATATTTTTTTTAATTATTATTAATTTTAAAAAAAGCCCCAAACTCAAACTCAAGACTAAACACAAGTCAAATAAGGAATCCGTGATAACCGCTTTTTCTTTAATTTTTTTTAAAATTTAGAATCTGCTATAAATTTCTACAGATTTCACTATTTTTACAAACATCTCATTCAATATTTCATTAAATAATTTTTAATTAATATTAATTTTAAAAAAAGCCCCAAATCTCAAACTCAAGACTAAACACAAGTCAAATAAAAAATCAATCGACTGTCAGAACTGCAAGAATATATTATTAAAAAATGAAGGAAATAAGATCAAGTTTTTTAAATAAAATAGTAATAAAAACTTTAAAACCAGGAGGCAAGCTTACTCAAATTAAACGAGACATCTTTTTATGTGGATGATTTTGACAGACGTTGAGTTCTTTTAAAACAGTAGACTAGAAGATTGATTTCATTTTAAAATTTAATTAGCTGTTGTTATTTTTATTTAGTGTTTGGGAGACTTTTTAAAATGCCTGATTGACTGCTTTTTTTGCATGCATGTGTTTGTGTATTTCCGAAAAAGAGTTTTTAAAAAAAATATTTAAGCATTTATTTTAAGCAGTAGATGTTATACTAGCAGTATAGTGACAACTGACATACACATATCTTAATAAGATATAAGCGTAAATTTGATACTAAGTTAAATAAAAACAAATCACACCATTGTAATTATAATAAAAAACGAATTATCATATGATAATATGATAGATAAAGTGGGATTTCATGTTACATTAACAATTTGGAGCTATTATTTGCAGTTGGTTTGAGATCGAATTAAGCACATTCACTTATATTTGTATATTGTCACACTTCACGTATTATATTAGATATATTATATTATATTTAACTTGAGCATGTTATTTATATACAAAGAACGATTTCTTCAAACATAATACTAAATTGTCATGAAATATATTTTTCTTGTGTACATTAAATTTGTATTTTTTTCTCTTTAACATACAATTTGTATTGATGGGATTCAAAATTTCTATGTAAATTATTCAAAATGTTTATATATATATATATATATATATATATATATATATATATATATATATATAGCATATCGGGATAGGTCTGGTAAACCCGGTACTTCAAACTGGTTCAGCACGAGTCAGATGACGGTCAGCTTCGGATTCGCACAAACTAACATAAAGTAAAGGGCGTCCTAAGTATTTTCGTTACAAATTATCTGATATTCAGATCAGTACTATGTATTCACCACCATAATTATTTGGGACTTTACTTGATAAAATTTATCATGTTGCTCGACTGGTCTGCCCTGATCATCTATAAGCTGACCAAGTAGATGACAGTTTGGAGTTCACGCAAAATTCTGGCCCGAGCCCAGGCCCTAATTGTATCAATAATACGCCCATTATTTATATCATTTAAGTGAATGATGTGCGATATGAGTGCTCGGGTCAGATCTGGATCGGATCGGCTACATGGAGTATCAGGTTTGATTTATCATTATATATAATATTAATAATTATATAAATATTTTTAACTACTATATTATTATTTTTTAAAATTTAACCTTGTATTACATAAATATTTTTTTTAAGAAGACAAATATTATACCATTTTCTCACACATTTCATAATGATGCAATGGTAAGTTTACAAAAAAATGGCAAATGGAAGTAATTGAAGAAATACCGTTGTAAGGTCTAGAAAATTCGAACTACGTACCTGACTGCATGCAATATATGGTTTTACTAAAATATGTGTTTAATTATTTTAAAGTTTTAAATGCATGATTATTGCATGTATATGTGTTTTATTTCATGGTTTATTAAGGCTTCATGTATTAGGGCTTTTAGTAGTATTTCACGCTCGAACGAGAAACAGAGACCGGGGATAATTGAGGAAAAATATTTTTTAAATAAATTTTTTTAATTATTTTGTAAATGGTGTAATTAAGTGAGATTTTCGAAAATGGATCTTGGTGGGATATTTTTACTCGCCGGGTCATATTGTAATCCGACACGCAAAATTTTGGCTAGTTGGAGGACTTTTGAGAGTTCATACTACATTTTCAAAAACTTACCTAAACGAAATATTTTATGAGTGTGTAAAATGGGTCTATTTTAAAATATTTTGGGCATAAACTTCTACTCCTCCTAATTATTTTAATTAAGGGCGCATTAGCACTCAATATTTTAATTAAACCTACCCCAAAAACCATATTCCCACCCTCACCTCTCTCGGCCACCCCTCCCCATTTTCCCAGCAGCCTCCATGAGTTCCAGCAGTAGGAGTGATCGGATTCCTCAAGAATTTACTTAAGAAACGTTGTCACGTCTCTCCGGTGTCCATCTCTCGCCTCGCTTTCATTATTTTTCGAGCGTTTAATCGCAAAGGCACGACCGATACCTCTATTTTCTCGTCTTTCACACCATAACACAATTTTTGATTGAACGTGCATGTTTTATTATCGTTCTAATGTTTTATGTGAGTTTTGAATGCATGTTCGTAGAGGAAATGATTTGTATGAATTGATTCTAACGTTTTTGTCTCTTGGTTGAAGAGGCTGACTCGATGTGGAGGTAGGGGACTCAAACACGTCTGAATTATAGTGTTTAGTTGTTAGGATCAGACCGTGAGTCGGTTTGGTGATGGTACGATCAGGTGTCCTCGATTTAGGGCTTGGGACAGCTAGGTTGTGCGAAGGGCTGAGGGCAACATGCATGGGGATAGGGACCACGACTAGGTCGATCCAAGAGGGTCTTAAGGTGGGCTAGGAAGGGTGGGTTCGAGCATGGTCCGGGCTAGTTGAACATGGGGTAGAGGTTGGCTTCAAATGTTGTTTAGGATTTTTGATCTGTAGGGCCAACGCCGCGGCGCCGCAACACCTGATCTTCGTGGCTGGGAGTGCTGCAGCGCTGATGCCGGGCGCTTAGGCGCTAATCAAGAACCGCAGCGCCACAGTGTCAGCGCCTAGGCGCAAGCCCATTGTAGATGGGGTAGTTGTTTTAGCGCTTATGACTCGTTTGGGTGTTGATATGTCGATATGAGTGAGGTTATTGACAGTTAAATTAGATCATACAGAGTTTGATTAGGAGTCTTCGAACTATGGTTTAGGTTTGATTGAGTTCGGGTTAAAACCGGGTTTTCGGTCCAAGTTTTAAAAAGAATTATAGAAATTGATGCATGCGCTCGAGCTTACATCTAGGAAATGGTTATAAATGTGTTTTGAGGTGTTTTAATAAGTTTGGTTGGCTTCAGGTCGAAAAGTAAAACGGTCAATTAGGGTTTCCCGGGGCAAACTTGTCATTTTTTACTCGGGTCAAGTTAGCAGTCATGGCAGCACCCTAAACACTAAAGTTGCATGTTTAAAAATGTATATGTTATTACAAGCATGAATTTTTATTAATATACAAAATATACGTTGCATGCTTGATTTTAAAGAAATTTACGTATATGCATGATTTTATAAGTGATGAATACAATGACATGTTTTTGAAGGATGAGAGTTGGTTGTGACTAACACAAAAACGAACATGTAAGGCCAAGGCTCAGTGGATGGGTAATACTCTCGCTGATGTCCCCGCCATCGGGTACCGCGGTTATACGTAGATGGATCCATCGACTAGAGCAGATACGAAAGTCACAACTAATGATCTAAATTCAAATAAAGAAAATAAACACGTATATGTTGATATGATGAGATATGTTATGGAAACATTATGCTTGGACATTGTATGTTTAAGTTCATACTTTTAAAATCATGAAATGTATTTTAATTACAGTACTTTTCATTGTTGTATGTTATGTATATATACTTGCTATAACGATTCAGGTGTATTGAGTCCTTAGACTCACTAGGTGTGAATGATGCAGGTGAGCACGATGAGTTTGAGACTGGAGGCGCCCAACACTGAGTAGGCGAAGCTGGGAGTGCGCACGATGACCCGAGGACCTTGCATATTTCCGCACTATATGTTTATGGGTCATGGATGAACACTGTTTTTTTTTTTTACATTTTATATCTTTTTATATGTTGATGACACGACAAGCTTTGATTGTTGCGTTTGAGTTCTTTTCAAATAGTAGTCTATGAATTTAATTATATTTAGGATTTATTTAACTGCTGTTATTTTTATTCAGTGATTGAATAAATTTTTAATACGCATAGTAGACTGTTTTCATTCGCATGTATGTGTAAGAACATTTTCAAAATTAGCTTGCAAAAAAAATAAAAATTCTAGCACTATTTTAGTAGCACGAGTCGTTTCAACTGTCATATTTTTAAATGATGGTGGAAAATCGGGGATGGACATTTGATGCTTTTCATTCTACCTTATCCATATATTTATGAAGGCATGTTAAGTTGATTATCACAACTATTGATAAAATTAGACTATTATGCAAATCATTGTTTGTATTACAGTGAAATTCAAAATGTTATGCAACAAAATCCGAGTCGAAAGTTCGTCATTGTAACCATGAAGCCAATCATGTTACTTTTATTATTTTTCTAATTTCTCTATTATTATATTTATATCATGATTAATATTAAAAATATACTATTTAACAAAATTATACGTATTCGTATAATGCTAGTGAACAAAATTATAATTACATTAACATAATATAAATAATACCAATAAATATTAATAAATTACTTAAATTACCTTCTCAAACGTGGTTATACGGAATTTGTAATAAAATGAACGGACGATGTTAATATCTGAAATAAATAACAAACATTAACAGAAATATTACACAAAACAAAATATTACTTCTTAAGGCAATGGTTATAAATGTGTTTTTGAGGTGTTTTACGTATATGAATGATTTTATAAGTGATGAATACAATGACATGTTTTTGAAGGATGTGAGTTGGTTGTGACTAACACGAACACGAACATGCAAGGCCAAGGCTCAGTGGATGGGTAATATTGTCTTCGATGTCCCCGTCGCCGGATACCGCGGTTATACCTAGATGGATCCATCGACTAGAGCTGATACGAAATTCACAACTAATGATCTGAATTCAAATAAATAAAATGAACACATATATGTTGATATGACGAGATATGTTATGGACACGTTATGCTTGGACATGCTATGTTTAAGTTCATACTTTTAAGATCACTAGCAAGAAGCACGTGCGATGCACGTAAATATTAATTATTTAATAAAAATTAAAATTTGATTTTTTAACAAATAATTTGAATCATTTTTTTATTTATATTGGTTTAATATTTTGTCATATTAGACGAATAAATTAATTGAAAACTTATATACCTTACATTCAAAATTGTTTCTCAAATTAAAATTCAAACCGTTGATTTTATGTTATATAATAAATTATAATGAGTATAATATATATAACAAATTGAACTGAAACAAATTTTGAAAAAATATATATCTAAGCACCACGTATAAGGAATAATAACCTAAAAATCAACCAAATTAAGGATTTTATAAATGCATAAATCATAATTTATATAAGTGAAGCACACTAAGGACAAATAATTATCGATTTAAAATATTTGTGACTAACTTATCAAAATATATCAAAACTAATGAAATAATAATATTGATAATAAAATATAACATATAATATTCAATTTAAATATTATTTAACCTCCTACATAACTTTTTTACATTTTGCTTTAGAATTATATATCATAGATAAATTAATTTTCATATACATTAGTTAACGAATATTTTTAAAAAAGTATATACTTTATATTTTTCATTAAGCCATCGATTACAAATTATATATATATATTATGTATTTGTATGTGTTTAGTGATTGTATATTGTTGGGATCAAGAAATAATTTAGATGAGGTGGATAAACTCTTTAAAAAATATTTGCTTCTAAAATTTGTTTTCAATCATTCTTAGGCGGCTGAAAGATTTTCTCAAACGGTTAGAAATATGAACCACGTGAAAAGTGTGGAAGACGGTTCAATATTTCTAATGATATTTTCAACCTGTTGGCAATCTAAACAACAAGATATAGTTTGAAATGTAAAAACTTGTGAAAAGTAAATACAAGGGAATTTTATGGATGTTCGGATAAAAACACTCATACTTCATTCTTTCTTCCTCTGTAGGAATGATTTCACTAAAGACTTTGTCTGATATATAATTTTTTTTAAAAAAAATGCTACTAAAATATTGAAATTTTTTATTACAGTTAATTCTCTTAATTTTTCTATCTGATTCATATTTTATGATATTATTAGTATATTAACATTCTTAATTAGTGATATAAACTCTACTAAAAAATTTATTAAATTCTTTACTTTCAATTCTTAGTTAAAACAACATAAAATATATTTGTATTAAATTTCATATTATTATATTATTATATACTTATCATGTTATTATACTATTGCGTATATAATTATTTTGTTCTTATATCTTCTTGTGATACTATAACGATAGTTTATTACTTAATTAGAAACTACACTAAAACATAATTACAAAATTGCATTAAAATCATAAAATAACTTGTAGAAAGAAAATTAAAAGGATAAATTAATATTTAAAGTTAGTATAAAGATGGATTATTTGAGAAAATTAATATAGGAGTTACATTTTATTCTCGAAATGATATAAATTATTACAATCAATGTATATTATAGTGATAATTCATTAGCATTTGTCAGACTATTAATTATATATTCGGTGGAATAAATAAAAAATTTTGATATTTCATTTTTACACTTACAACAATTAGAAATTTACAAATACATCTTTATTGAATCTTTGGATTTGTATTGATGAGGATGTCATTTTTATCTTTTGACAATTGAAAAACATGACCAGTTATCTACACTTTTGTAGGTATATAGATAAAAAATATATTTTTATTATCAAACATTTATTCATTTTTAATGCATAGATTTTCCAAAATATGTGTAGAAAATTTCCATGCAATTAATCTAAAAACACACAATTTAGGCGGATAGTAGAAAATTTGTTATTCTTTTTACACTTTTATAAGTATAATAGTAAAATCACAATGCAAAAACTTTGCTCATGATCCATACTTTTATAGGTATATAGATAGATATAGATTTATAGGTATATAGATACATTACAATAAGGCTCTAAATGTCAATTAATTATTAGTAATGGTGAGTCATTTATATATGTCCTATTATTTTTATCTTTATATTACAATAATAATAAGTTTTATTTTGTTCAAGTTTGCACGAAGGGTATTTTTATTAATGCACAATCGGAAAACAGTTTCTGATATAAATCCTCGTACGAATGAGAAGCAAACACGATTAATTAGAATCGCGCCCTCAATTCAATAACGAACAAGGATCGATTAGGTTGTCCCGATCTTTTGAAACAAGCAACGATTTGTGATATTTACCTCTAAGCGATTAACATTTAGCAACAAATATCAACGATAATAACAATCGAATTTCATACGAACATTCAAAGAACTCGTTTTGACAATCCGTGCGAAAACAATTGACAAACGCCACAAAGATGCAATCTTTGATAAGTTTGATTTTGTGAAGAACAAAGCAAAATGCCTTGCAAATTTGAGAGAAATCCTCAAGATATTTGATATATGTCTGAATTATCTCGTTCATGGTCTACTACAAGGCTTAAATAATCAACAAAAACCATAAAAAGTAGTGTAAAAAGTCATAAAGAAAGTTGTGAACAATTTCTACACGGCAGGGCGCGCGGCTGCGCATGATCTCGCGCGGTGGCGCGCTATATACTGCATTCCCCAGCCTGGTGCACGCGGCAGCGCCGAATCACGCGCGGCGGCGCGCGGTCGCTTCGGTTCATGCGCGCATGCGTCGCTTCTGGCGCGGTTGCGCGCGTGCTGCTGTCCTCATAGTCTTTTATCACTTGAATGACATTCCAAACACTTCCATTATTGTGTCTATGTTCCCCAAGCTCCTCTAATTTAGACACCAATTTGTTGAACTTCCTTGGTAGCTCACCATGAATCCTTGAAGTGCTTCTTTAAACTTCTTTCTACGTCCCCTCGTTATAGGTCCTTCGTTATATTCTTTGTTGAACTCCACCACTTGCTTGAATATGCTTGATTCATCATCTTTAATCACAATTAAGCTTGAAAGTCCGAGGCAACAACGTATCTTAAATCTCCTTTCAACCATTAGCACGTAACACCCGGTCAGATTCGTATCATACTCCCCTTCTTCAAAAAGATTTGTCCTCAAATCTTGTCTACCTACGCAAAAACGAAGCAAGTTAGTAATAACAAAATTTATATGACCAACATGCTTACCTTCAGGTTCAAGTTTGTAGGTGCTATTGCCCACGTGCTCCTTCAATGCTTTGAGCCCTAACTCCATGGTTGCCTTCACTGTCAATGTAACAACCTCAACATACACCAATTGACGAGTGACACCAAATGATAAGATATCATTAACTATTACAAAGATCAGATTTCTCCCCTTCTTAGACCTAGTCAACACCAAAATAATATCCATACACGTGTATGACCATAGCTCACTAGAAATAAGAAATAATTGATGCAACATATAAGAATCTAGGTTAGATGCCCTTTCCCCATATCCAATGCACCCTTCACTACACCTCTTAACATACATCTTCATATGCAACCAACACATATAATCATGCATTTTATCAAAGATAAAGACACCACTATATGCATCACCACCACGTAACTCATGCAATGAATTTAGAATAAACAATTTATCCTCCTTAAAATTGTATTCATTATGATCATAAAAATTCTTACGTGCAATGCATGTTTCACAATTCCACTCAATATACCTCCTCATATGCAACCATAGTAAAAATTCATGCCTCATATCTATGGCTCTAGTTACTTCATGGCTACCAATTAAACACATGTCATGTGCCTCAATATCAAGCAACAACTCATGCAATGGATGTAGGATGAAAAATTTATTTTCTTTAAATAGGTATTCATCATGAATAAAGAAATAATCATGTTCATCCTTGCACATCTCAAAACCATCAAACAAGCATAAATCATGCAAATAGAACACCCTAAATATACTATCCATGTAATCTTCACAACCATCACCAATCAAATATAAATAATGGAAATAGGACATGTCACATGTACTATCAATGCAATATCTTATCTTATCACAAAATCTAAGTCTAATGTATATAAACCCTTGTAGTAAACAAACCCCATCAACTTTGTAAATCGTGAGACGTTCAAAATTCAGAGTAGGTACATGCAATTCATCCATGGTCTCAAATTCATAACAATCAAGGAATAAGGATAAATTTATATCCGGCCCCTTAACCACCAACTTTGCAACTCGCTCTACACATTCTTGAAAACAAAACGACACAAAATTAAGGTAAGGAAGCAAATCATACCTCCCAGTCGTTGCAGTGGTAACTACCCTTACCTCACGGTGATTTCTCTTGACATCATATGGATCATCCCATTGCATTCTCACAGCAATAACACTGTCTCGCCTCCTCATCATGACTTCATCATATTCCTGCAAAGATGAAGTAACAATGCTCGGGATTGAACCGACTATTTCATCACAATGAGAATAAACCACTTTGTACAAAGGTACATGAAATGGTTTATGCAATAATAAATAACTCTCAACCTCACTCTTTTCATTCTTTTAGGCCTTTAATTCAATTTTCTTTTCTTTATCTTTGGCCTCTTTTTCTTTTTCATCTTTTCTCTCTTTCTTATTTTCTATGGCCATCTCACTCTTTTGTTCACTCTTTCTTTCGGCCATTTCACATTTTTTTTTCACTCAATTCGTGAATAAATTTCAATTGATCCTCAAGGACATTTGGATTCAATTGAACCAATGAAACAATTAGTACATCAAGAAATTTATGTATGATAATCTCTCCTTGCCTAATCTCTTCCTCCAAAAGAGACAAATTAAGCATTTCTTCTCCACCTAATGATTCATTCTCAGTTGTATATCGTTCAACAACATTCAACTCACCAACTAGCGGAATACAACCATCATCAACTCTATTAACCACAACCTCAAATTCAGATCCTTCTACAACCTCGACTTCATATCCCAGTTCACCAACAATCTCAACCTCCACTTGAGATTTAAGCTCAACCACAACATCAACCTCCATTTGAGATTTAAGATCAACTGGCGATTTTATTATGGTCTCCTCATCACGTGGACATTGACTGATATCATGCCCGACCTCAAAACACCAACAACATATAACATCACAAGTACTAGAAATTGAATTTTTACTTGTACCTTGATATTCATATTTTGTAGTTTCACGTCCCGACTGCTCCATTGGACTATCAATGATTTTCTCTCCCCGGTTGCTATACCCACTACTCTCCTCACATCCCCTATCATCATCACGATGCAAATACAACGATCTATTCCCTCCAAATCTTCTACGTCGCCTATCCTCATCATATTGCCTATCATGTATTTCATCTTCTTCACACCTCCTATATTTTTTTCGTAGAGGTTTAAACTCCTTCTCCCATATTCTATCCAACCCTCTCAACATTGTTTGAAATTGACGATCGTCAACCATTATACCTGCAAGAAAAGGTTAGTAGAAAATAATAAAGAATAATTTTTCTCACCACGAATCCTCGCTGGTCACTCCAATGAAAATTCACTCGACTCTCCCTTTTTTTTCTCTCTTTTTTTCGTCACTACAAAATACTCACCGGTCAATCCAAAGAAATAACGCTCGCACTCAGGTGTTTTCACTCGAATTTGATAGTTCTCTCTAAAATGTGCTCAAGCTTTGTACTTGTATATCAAACTAACAAGATTCAACTCGTGGACACTCGCAACTGTCTCACTTGGACTGCGCAAAACAAAGAACACTAGAATAACGCAGACCTTACAACAATACAAAGGATAACACAGATTTGAAAACAGAAACGAAAGTATAACACAGATCTGAAAAAAGAATAAAATTTTAGAAAGATCTGAAAATAAAATCGAAAGGATAACACAGATCTGAGAACAAAACAAAATTTTAGACATATCTGAAAATAGCAACGAAAGGATAACAGATCTGAGAACAGAACGAAATTTTAAATAGATCTGAAAATAGCAACGATAACTTACTTGAATCAAAGAGAACCAAAAGCTCTGATACCAAATGATATGAATCCTCGTACGAATAAGAAGCAAACACGATTAATTAGAATCGCGCCCTCAATTCAATAACGAACAAGGATCGATTAGGTTGTCCCGATCTTTTGAAACAAGCAACGATTTGTGATATTCACCTCTAACCGATTAACACTTAGCAACAAATATCAACGATAATAACAATCGAATTTCATACGAACCTTCAAAGAACTCGTTTTGACAATCCGTGCGAAAACAATTGACAAACGCCACAAAGATGCAATCTTTGATAAGTTTGATTTTGTGAAGAACAAAGCAAAATGCCTTGCAAATTTGAGAGAAATCCTCAAGATATTTGATATATGTCTGAATTATCTCGTTCATGGTCTATTACAAGGCTTAAATAATCAACAAAAACCATAAAAAGTAGTGTAAAAAGTCATAAAGAAAGTTGTGAACAATTTCTACACGGCAAGGCGCACGGCTGCGCATGATCTCGCGCGGTGGCGCTCTATATACTGCATTCCCCAGCCTGGTGCGCGCGGCAGCGCCGAATCACGCACGGTGGCGCGCGTGGGGCTCGCGGCCGCGCCGGTTCATGCGCACATGCGCGCGCGGCTGCGCCGATTCTGGCGCGAGTGCGCGCGTGCTGCTGTCCTCATGGTCTTTTATAACTTGAATGACATTCCAAACACTTCCATTATTGTGTCCATGTTCCCCAAGCTCCTCTAATTTAGACACCCCATTTGTTGAACTTCCTTGGTAGCTCACCATGAATCCTTGAAGTGCTTCTTTAAACTTCTTGCTACGTCCCCTCGTTATAGGTCCTTCGTTGTATTCTTTGTTGAACTCCACCATTTGCTTGAATATGCTTGATTCATCATCTTTAATCACAATCAAGCTTGAAAGTCCGAGGCAACAACGCATCTTAAATCTCCTTTCAACCATTAGCACGTAACACCCGGTCAGATTCGTATCAGTTTCAATTATACACACTTTTATAGATATATAGATATAGATATAGATTACAAAATTATAATAAAATCATTGGAAAAAATGTAGAGAGAAAAGTAAAAAGATAAAATATTTAAATGTAGTATAAAGATGTGTTATTTGATAAAAATTAATATAAGAGTTACATTCTATTATTGAAGTGTGTATAAAAGGTTAATTTTGTCATTGCACAATTGGAAAACAATGTCATTTATCCACACTTTTATATGTATATATAGAAATATATAGATAAAATGTATTTAATTACAGTACTTTTCACTGTTGCATGTTATGTATATGTACTTGTTATAACGATTCATGTGTGTTGAGTCTTTAGAATCACTAGGTGTGAATGATGCAGGTGAGCACGATGAGTTTGAGACTAGAGGTGCTGAACACAGAGTAGGCGGAGCTGGGAGTGCGCACGATGGCCCGAGGACTTTGCATATTTCCGCACTATATGTTTATGGGATGAACATTGTTTTTTTATGCTTTTTATATCTTTTTATACGTTGATGATACGATAGGCTTTGATTGCTGCGTTTGAGTTCTTCTCAAACAGTAGTATAGGAATATGATGATATTTAATATTTATTTAACTGCAGTTATTTTTATTCAATAATCGAATAATTTTTTAATAAGCAAGGTGGACTGTTTTCATTCGCATACATGTGTATGAGCATTTTCATAATTAACTTGAATTTTTTTCCCTAGCAGTATTTTAGTAGCACGAGTCATTTCAACCGTCATATTTTTAAACGATGGTGGCAAGTCGGGGATGGACATTTGATGCTTTTCATTCTACCTTATCCATAGTTATGTAGGCATGTTATGTTGATTATCACAACTATTTATAAAATTAGACTATTCTGCAAATCATTGTTTATAAAGCATGTTATGTTGATTATCACAACAATTTATAAAATTAGACTATTCTGCAAATCATTGTTTATATTACACTGAAATTCAAAATGTTATGTAACAAACTCCGAGTCAAAAGTTCGTCATTGTAACCATGAAGCCAATCATGTTGCTGACATCTCCTGGTGACTGGCCACCCTTGAGCAAGGAACTAATTTTGAGTTGGTCATATATGATATTTTATAGGTTTGATACAAATTGAAAAAATGGACTCATAAGACGATAAAATGTGATTTTTTTTATTAATACGCTTTTTTGTAAAACAATACATGTGTAAAAGAGAATATAATTAAAAGATCAAACAATCAAATAATATAGAACACATTCAAAACTTGTGTAATATAATGAAATAAATTTTACAATTTTGTTTAAATAATCACTTAAATATTATATGAACTACAGTTTTTGGCCGCACAAATATTGATAAAATTTTCATGCTCTACATGTTCAAATATTTTTTCTCAATCGATAACATAGCAAATCCGTTCAATCTTTCACGTGACATAGTTGATTGGAGACATTCTTATATTATCCTCAATTTGAATACACTTTTTTCTTTGGATGGAATTGTAACGGGTATTCATAATAAAATTCCACAAGTAACATATATAACATAATGTACATCAATTTATTTTAGATAATTAAGCACTTACTTGGATAACAACCATCCATTTTCTACCATTTTTTAAAAACCCAACTTTTATGAAATTTACTTTGGCTTTCCCATTCTCAAGACAATTAAACAACAAGCCAAGCTATCCTCCATTGCACGTGATTTACGAGTTAAGGAGAAAAATTAACAGTATGTATCACTTGAGAAGATATCACATATAATTTTCCATGAGACGTATTAACCCGATATAATTTTCCATGAGACGTATTAACCTGATTCATACTAAAGTGGAATACAATACTTTCATTATAAAAATTAAATTTTTTAAATGAAATGGATCGAGTTGTAGATCAAGCTCACACAATTGACCTATAAGACCGTTTCACGTAAGTTTTTGTGAATTAATATATATTGTCGAAATAAACAATGAAAAGTTATTTTAAAGAAAAAAAGTAAAAAGCACATGATCCATCCTCGTATCTTACAAAACTCAAGGGCTTTTTTTAAAAAAATAATATTAATTTTAAAACTATTTAGCAAAATATTGCGAAGGTGTGAGTCTTGTAAAAATAATGCAATCCGTAGAAAATTTACAGGATTCTTAATTTTTTTTTTAAAAAATAAAGGAAACAAAGGCGTAGAATCCGTGACAGACTGTCATTGATTCTGAATCCGTGACACGCATTCACGGGTTCTAGGAATCCGTGACTACCATCATTTAAATTGTGAGCAATTCTTCCGACTTCTTTATGCAATTCCTCCGACTTCTTTGCATTTCCTCGACTTCTTTGCGGAAAATACTTGAAGGCTGTTAAGAAATTCTTGTTTCCGGTTGTGTTCCGACTACGCAAAAATAATAACCTTGAAATATTTTCAAAAAGCACATAATTATATTCATTATTTTTTTATATCTCCATTATTATATCTATATGTGATTAATAAATAATACAAATAAAATATTAATAAATCGATTAAATTAACTTCTCAAACACGGTTATATGGAATTTGTAATAAAATCAACGGACGATATTAATATCTGAAATAAATGAAAAACATTAATAGAAATTTACACAAAACAAAATATTATTTCTTAATATATAATTATAATATTATCGACGAAATTAAACATTACCTCTTCACACCTCTTCGAATGAAATGAATGACAAAATCAACAAATAATATTAATACAAGGCCGAAGGAGAAAAGAAGGATTTTACGCAAATGAATCGGAGGAAAGAAACATTTTGCGAGAATGAACCAGAGAAAGGAAGCATTTTGGGCAGATGAAACGGAGAAAATGCGCGCAATTTAAAGAGGAAGAGTGACGGATTCCCTAGAATCCGTGACAGACTCTTTTTCTTCATTTTTTAAAAAAATTTAAAATCCACTATAAATTTCTATGGATTGCAATATTTTTGCAAATATCTAATTTTTACAATATTTTACTAAATACTTTTTTTAATTAATATTACTTTTTAAAAAACCTCAAAACTCGAACTCAAGACTAAACACAAGTCAAATTGGGAATCCGTGACAGGCTGTCATGGATTTAAAATCCGCTATAAATTTTTACGGATTGCACTATTTTTACAAACATCTCATTTTTACAATATTTTACTAAATAGTTTTTATTAAAAATAGTAATAAATTTTTTTGCATTTTGAGATATTACATTGTATGTGTCTATATATGTAATTAATAAGTTTATCAAGTTATTTCAAATATAAAACATTGTACAAAATTATTTTAGTAAAATAAATTAAAAACGGTGCAAACTATGTTTATAAATTATTACCTAAAATTTATATTTTAAATATATCCCGAGAGGAGCGTCTGAAAGTTACCAAATGTGAGATTGCAATGTTAACGGCTGAAAAATAAAAAAAACGCGTTTTGTCGGTTTCCATATCTGAATTGGCCCCGCTCCCCTCCGCTCCCATTGTTGAGTTATCAAATACCCCGTAACAGAGTTCTTCCTCCCCGATCCATCTCCTGATTCTCCCGCCTTTTCTCTCTAAAGAAACCCTATTGGATACGCTAAAAATGGCCTTGAAACTCACTTCCAGAGACATTCAAGAGATCGTCTCCAAGCTATCATCCGACAAGGACAAAGCTCGAGAAGTAATCAAGAAGATAGACTTTTACTGGCGTGTCTGTTCAGTTTCTTGGAGGGTAACGAGTTTGAGTTTCTTGTATATGAAATCATCTTTTTACATAATTTTCAATGATTTTGTTTAATAGGATCCAGCAATAAGTAGAATTCATACTTGTATAGTTTCACACAGTTCGTTTGTTTTGCTGAAACATTTCCGATTCATATTTCTTATCTTAGGATGGCATTGAGTCCTATTGTTTAATAGGCATTGAACAATATGTAGAGCTCATTGCCATTCCTTTTGTGTATCTATTTAAAAATGAAGGAAACTTTTTTTCCTTTTCTTTGTATTATTTTGTAAAGTTTGACGGGTCATTACCTTGTTTTATTAATTTATTTTCCCCCTGAAATGGGCCAGTCGATAAACATAAAGATAATTTACTTTCTTTTATTTGATTTTGAATTATTCAAGCAGGGAGTCTCATTCTCTACATGTGTTGTGAACTTCGAATCTTTGCGAGAATTATTGGAAATACTTATAATTGGCTTTTTCCGTAATTAAGTTTAGGGAATTTCATATCCGCCTCTTCAATGTGATTAATATTCTGAGATATTTTTTGGTGGATAATATTTTGCTCATGTAGTGTATTAATGTTTTTTATCTTCTGGTTTATGAATACAGGAAGGGGTTAAGTTGTTGAATACATGGTTAGAAACCGATAGATCCATTGGATTTACTAGATATTTGTCTGATAAAACTTCAGTGCTTAAGCCTAAAGAAGTTCCACATTGTAAGCATATATAACCATCTATGTTTAACCACCTTAAAGATTTCGTTTTATTTTATTGTTTTGGATGAATTGATGGTGTGCAGTTGCTTACTACTTTTTTGTGCAGCTGAGACTTGGCCTTTTCTTGTCAAAATTTTAATGCAATGTGCATCTTCCGAGATCTCATCCAGCAAGAAGAGATTACCGAAGTCAATTTTTGCGAAGACTCTTCGGATTATTGTGAAACGAGCCCAGGATGATGGGTGTTCAGGTTAGTGTTTGAAGTTTTTGTTTCATATGGAACATGAAAGCAATCTGATAATGTTGTGTTTGTTCGCAGAATTTCGTGTGGTGAATATCTTAGATACCTTTTTAATTTGAATGAATTTTGATGTACTCAACTATCTGTGACTTTATCGTAGAAAAGTCTTCGAAGAGTGATGTTGCTTGTCGGCCGGCTTGAAATTGTCGTAAAGGTCTGTTCTCATTTCATCTTGTCAATCATGTGTAAAAACATTATCCTCCTCACTTCGAAAGGTCTTGTGTTGAATTACCACCAACATTTTCATCACTTAAATTTAGTGAAAAAGAACACAATCTAGATGACACTGAACTGAAGGAGTCCTTTGCTTTGTATCTAGTTATTATTATCTTTTTGAAATGTTGCACTAAAGGGGTTGACGCAGCCTTCAAATTTTGTATCTAGTTATTAGTATCTTTTTGAAATGTTGCGCTAAAGGGGTTGATGTAGCCTTCAAATTTCTCCTTAACTTTCAGAAGAGGCCGCACATGGTTAAACTTAATTAATTTCTTATGAGTGTTATATTGTGTTAATAATTCTTTTGCTTGAATTTACTGTATAACTGACATGAAATATTTTAAATTTTTTATTAACAAATACTCAACATATCTTTTTCCAATGCTCCACCTTATCAAGATTTTTAATTTGTCAGATGCATCTTCTGAATTTACCAATTTCATGGAATATAATCTGTCCAAAATTGATATTGAGATTGGTTTATAACTGTAGATTGTGTAGTATGATTTTTAGAGATTTTGAGATAGAAATGATGCATGTCTTTGTCTTCTTTGTAATTCATAAAATGTATTTTGTGAATTCAAAGCTATTGATTTATTTTGCAAATAATGAGTGAAAACACTGAAATGCTCGGAATGTCTCTCATGAACAAAACTGCCTGGAGGGGAGTATGTTATTTTATTTATTTATATATAACAGTTCGTTTGTTTTGCTGAAACATTTCCGATTCATATTTCTTATCTTAGAATGGCATTGAGTCCTATTGTTTAATAGGAATTGAACAATATGTAGAGCTCATTGCCATTCCTTTTGTATCTATTTAAAAATGAAGGAAACTTTTTTCCCTTTTCATCGTATTATTTTGTAAAGTTTGACGGGTACATGATGATAGTTTTTGATGTTTGTCATTACCTTTTATTTGATTTTAAATTATTCAAGCATGGAGTCTCATTCGCTACATGTGTTATGAACTTCGAATCTTTGCGAGAATTATTGGAAATACTTATAATTGGCTTTTTCCGTAATTAAGTTTGGGGAATTTCATATCCGCCTCTTCAATTGATTAATATTACGAGATAATTAATTTTTTTTTAAATGATCTGAAATGCTGTTTACAGATTGAATGTTGATATTAGATAAGAAGATACACAAAATGATAAAACAGTATACAGAAATGCTGTTGGGTTATATCATATAATGAAATAAAAAATATATAAATGCTCTAGAGAGGATTATATTATAATTTGTCTCATGTGTGAGTTATCGTGAAATGACAAGATATGATATTATAGATTGAATATAGATAACAAAATTAAAATCTAATGCTTGAGATGGAATGAAAATCGTCCAACAACTGGAAGATAAATCAGATTTCTTATGGATAACAACATAAGAATCTGATGGCTAAGATTGAATGAAATTCATTAATTGGCCTGTAGATCAGATCAGGTTTTTTATGAATAACAAGAGAAGCATATGTTAGGTGAGATTGAATAAATTCATCCGATGATTAACATCTATCCGAAAATTTAAGGATAAAAAATGGTATCCAGATTCTTGTTTAAGAGAGAATAATTAAGACCTGCAGATTGGTGAGGGGATCCACATGTTTCTGTATCAAAGAAATGTAGTCGTAGGTCATCAATGTAAGATTTATCATTGATGTAGTTTTTTCTGTTTCATTTGATTCCTTCTGTTTTTCAGGCAAAAAAAATCTTCTTCTACATGTGGCTAAATCACTTTTCAATCATGTGTGGGATGTCCTCAAAGATGTTCCAAGTTTCCAATCTGAGTATGGTGTTATCCTTCGCTATCTTTTGGAAGTTACATATTATCGGTTTCACATGCGTAAACGAGTTTACTCCAGTGAGTGTACCTCCAGTAACTTGGCTAATACACTATCTATATGACTGTGTGAATTTCATCTGCATATCGGTTTTCAATGTGGACAGATCTTTTACTTCTGTACGTGGAAAAGGTGGAAAAAAGCCTAAGCACAGAAAATTTTGGTCAGAGGTTTTCCGCTTCACCTTGACACTTCATTCACTTATTGAGAACCCTCCTGGAGATATTCCTGATGATCTTCGAGATAACATTATTTCGGGTTTTGTTGGAATTTTTTCTCATGTAAGGTAGCACATCGATATTTTTGTATTCCGGTTCCACCTTACACAGATTTCTTATAGTTATTTTATTGCAATAATCGTCAACTTTATAATTTTGTTCTTTTTGCATGTTAGGGATGAGGGAAAAATTTCTCGCAAGCTTGTGGAGTGCATCAATACATATTTGTTAAAGGATGGACCAAATTTAGGTGGCAAATCCCTGGAAATTCATCAAGCAGTAAATCATTTCGTGTTTCGGTACTGGTTTGCTACTCATGATCGAAGTCTAAAGGTGTCTTGAGCCGTACTAAATTGATGGTTTTAATTTAAAGTTAAATGTCTGTAGTACTTCTAATTTGTCCTTCATTAGTAGGATTCTCTTATTTGCTATGCAAAATTGCAAGTAAGTTTAACTAGAGGTGTGGATGACGGTTCTATTTTACTAGAACTTGTGGATGTGATGAGCAAGGAGCTTGATCAAATGAGTACTTCCAGCACCAATTCACCCGAGTTAGAATTACAACGTGCTTAATTTTTGGTGGGTTTATGAAATGCTACTTCTCTGTTCTTGTTTGTATTTTATTTATTATTATTATTATTATTATTATTTTGAGTGACTCAATTAGGGGTGAAAAATGTGGGATTATGACAAGCTCACAGTTCAAGGTGGCGGAGCTTGTTGCCCTTGTGTTTTGCCGGGTACTTATTGCAGCAACTTTATTGTTGTGCCTTTTAAAGTTGATACTCCATTGCATATTTGTGGTTGTGTGCTTACCAGACATGATATGGCTCTTTTGTATTTCATTGGGTTATGGGCTTGGTTTTATCTTCTGGTGGTTATTTTCAACCTTATTTTATGTTCCATTGTTGCTAAAATTGTAGCAGCTTACTCTATTAAATTTTGAATAATAGGAAGATGGGAAAAACAACAGAAAAAAGTGAAAAGTCTGGTCATAAGTGTTGTCGCCATAAATGATTTTTTCTTCTTGATTTTATATAATTGTCACCACTTCATGCTCGTAAGAGGACTTGGGATATTAATGGTGGAGGTAACCACTTCAATCAAATTACAAATTGATTTCAATATTGAAGATTCAAAGTGAGATTCTATCAAATGAAAAATTGAGTTCTGACCCCTTTTTGATTCAACAATTAACATGAATTTAAGCTTTTAAATGAACTAAAAGGGCTTAATAGAATTTTGGACTTCAATATGTAGAATTCCATTTATATCATTTTGAGCAGAAATAAATACGGTATAAAACTGTTGAAGGCTTTTCAGCTGTGATATGATGCAAAATTTTTAAAACATAATGAGAGGAAAGGACAACTTAGAGAACATAAGTAAATAAACTGAGAGAACATAAGTAAATATTAAGTGTGATTTTAATGAATCAAAATTTGATTTCTAATTCTTTTGCTTTTGAAATAGTTTGAGATCTTTTTAGTTGCTTCCATGTATTTGGTATGACTTGAAGTATTCCTCTTTATTTATTTTTTTTTTGATAGAAAACTAAATTTATTATGATAATATAATGTTACACCATTGCGCGGATAAGTAATCCGACAACCACATTACAAGAAGTCTACTTAAACCCAACACTATAAGTAATCCTCTTTATTTCAGTTTTGAGAAAAACAGTTTTCCATATTTATGGTCAAAGGTTACAAGGCAATGTTCACTTTCCAGGTGTGCGCTAATACATATAAAAGTCCAGTTACTGAAAAATGTGCCCGGAGGGAGCATGTGGTTGTCCTGATAAAAGAGAGTCGTGGAGGGCAAATGGCCATGGTAACTTGTTCTTTTGCGTAGATAAAAAAATATAAACATCAAATATCTCAATACTTAACAGTATCCTTTGGGCTGATGGATGGTGTGATATCATGTTTTTTCCTTGTTCATGGATCACACATTCAATGGCAAATCCGACACAATATTTTTCAATAATTTCCAAATTTGTTTTTCTAGTGTTCACATTTGCATTCATGTTGCTACTTATTATCCATCATCTTGAGTTTAAAACGAGCTAATATTCGTGGCAGGCATGCTGCACTTGTTTGTCGCATCCCGCAATTATTCTACTCGCATCCGTAAAGATCACTTATGTTTTGGTTTTGACAGCATATCTGCAAACTTTGAAAGGTAAATTCATTGATTTTATTGTGAAATCTTGACTGTTACCTGTAGCTTTATTGACTGGTTTATATTTCATCCTCAGGTGACAAAAAATTTGTGCTCCTGTAGTCTATTTGTCTCCTTCCTGTGTGCTGGAGATGCAGTTCTCATTTTCTTGATATTTTAATCTGGTTAATATCTATACCTCTTCGTTGAGGGAGAGGAGAGCTGTTGTCTGTTTTGCTTTTTGCCTTCAGTTTCGAACTTATTATTTTGGTACCAGTAGGGAATTATTTTTTTTCTTGTTAGGGTCTTGCAGGGGCACAGTTCTCTTATCTTTGTTGGTTTGGTCATGTGCTTTGTAGGTTCTCTTTTTCCTTTTGCTTTTCAGTACAAATGTTAATTCATCAGGTTTGCTTACTCAAGTGATACCGCCATTCAGACTTGTTTCTAATGTTTCTGTTTTTCATACTTCTGATATCAATTTGCCCTTTCTGGAGTCCGCAGTCAAATTTTGATTTCCGGAATTCGCTTGTTCTCGATTGCAGAATTATTAACGCTGCAACTTTAGAGCATTCTTATGACGATCTGTTCTGGACGTTGCAGTAGGTTGTTCCTTTACAGGCAAAAACTTCGTTTCACTCTGTATAATTGAGCCTAAGAAATCAGTGTGATATGGTTTGCAACTGTAATAATTTGATGCTTAAACAAACACTATGATATCTTACTTTTATGTGATATAACTTATTTCTTATGTTCAGAAATGCCTTCTAGTTTCTTTTTTTCTGATAAGATAAGAAACAATATTATTTTAACAAAAGATTTTAATTACAAAAAGGAGACCAGAGGTCATCGCATAACAAAGTAAGAACTGGAATCATATTAACACAATATGAGACTCCAATCCCTAAACAAATCTGACAGCGAAAACATTTTAAACTCCACATTATCATGGCCGATAGCAATCATATATTGTGGATGGACTGGATTGTTGCTCATCAATTATTGCGAACATCTTACCTTCCTACTTCTCTCCCTTTCCTTTCCCTATCTCTTACTCTTATTAATAATTTTTTCTGGCTCTTTCTATCAACGTCCTTTTTGAAGAAAAATGGCTCTGATTAATTGTTTGTGTTTGGTTGGCGTCTGGGGATTATCTAAGGATAATGAAAATAAACTCCATGAACTTTCTGGACCATTATATGAGGTATCACGTTTTGTAGGATGTCTAATGCACGAGACCTGCTTGATATTCTTTTTCTTTTAATCCTTGTGCATATTTTGGTTTTATTTTTGTAAAAATTCTGCTGGGTTGGCAAAGGTTGGCATGTGATATGGAACATATTGCAATCTCACCTCAATTGTAAGCATCCGTTTGGTGTAAACTTCCCATCAAGGCATGGTGGTAGATAGATCTTTGAAATGCTTCCTTTCCTCTTATGGTGAATTGTTAAGTATAATTCATCTACTTTGCATTTCATATTGTAGGAAAAAGAAGGTACAGTTAGATTCCCTCTCACGAAATCTCAATCTCATTTTGATAAATGCGTGTTTAAAATGAACGTGTTTTTAATATGGCATTGATTATGCACTTAAGTTAGGAGAGAAAAAAGCTACCTCACTTTTGTTATGGGTGCCTCCTAAATTGAAGGTTAAGGATAGCTTAACGTTGTCTTAACACCAGTTTCTTCCTGTTTCCATTATTGTATAATGTTCTTCTATTTGTAATTATGATTGGATGTTCAAGTTTTTATACAATTCTGAAAGCAACTTTTCGAGCTCTAAATTCAGTATTACAGGGTTAGTTGTTCTCTCGTCTTTGCAGGTGGATGCTGCTGCTTTGTAGCATAATGTTGAGCGTAAGATTATAGATAACTGTTTGCTTCTCTTATTTTGATTTGATTGTTTCTTTGCTAGTAAAATGCTTGCTTCTCCATGATTTCAGTATAATAACTTCTTTGCTTGGCATTTACCTAGGATACAAAATATTCATATCTTGTTCCTCTCGAGATATGGGATCTTCGGCTATTTTAACGCACACTTTCAACGTGAGTGATTCACCTTTGCAAACTTTTTGTCGTTCATGTTGCTTTAGAGTATAAATCCTTCGTTGTATGACATTGTCGATCTCATCTTTACCCTTAAATCCATTGAATACTTGTCTGATATTCTTTTTTTGTTCCGGAGAGATACATGTTATATATATTTTGTTCTTTTACTCTCTTGAATATGACCCGTGGTACTATGGGATGGTTCGTTCAGCTTTTTTGGAAACCTCTAGCTACTTGTAATTTCTAGTTCAATTAATTTCTCTTGAGATGGTAAAGTGTTCGCTATTTGGGTCCAACGAAGAATATATGACCTAGGTTGCCACTAAATATGTCATGCAAAAAGATGCTTTAGGGTCACCAGCCATATTTCGGCAAAAATCCTCCAATGCCCAAGAGAAAATATGAAACGGGAGAATATTTGAATGCATAGTACTTGGTGTAAAATTGGCATACATTAGCATACCTTTTAAAGTTTGTGTACACTACCCACTATTTGTAGCTATAGAGGTATAATTGGTTGAGAAATAATAACTCACAAGGATTTGAAGTTCCATCTCTATCCGAAAATATCGGGACAATCATTCGACATGAAAAAGAGAACATGTTCAATCTAGAATTCTGATGTCGATATTTCTCGCCATTGGGACGAAACTACAAATTAAAAGGATGTAAGAGTGGAGTCCAATGAGAAACAACCCTAAAGGTCTGTTTATTAGATGCGTCAGCCACTCCAGTTTATAAAAAATGAATTATTCTAACATTGCATTTATCATGTCAAGCCAAAGGCATATTTCATAATTCTTGACAGCATTTAATTCACCTTAATATATCTTAAATGTGACAATTGGTTATTTTATATCAGCACTAACCAAATATTAATCATATGCTGTCTCTTAAGCGGAGTAATCGAGGACAACTTGGCAGACTAGTGTATTAAGTGCATACAGCTTTCAAAATAAATTGCAACTCCTAATATCTTGTGTGACATGGAATTATAGAAGCCTTACTATCGACCTTCCTATATGCTACTTTTTAAAATTTTCATTTTATTTTGCTTTTAATATTTCTAGGTAATATTTTACGGAATAATCACCTTATACATCCATTTGATCTCCGTGATGGTCTAATAATTCTGAACACCTTAAATAGTTTTTGATTTCCATGATATCTTCGATGGAATTTGTATGATCATATTTTCTCATATTTTTTACTATTGTCTTTTTTATATTTTCTTCATTAATATCTTGGGTAGAATTAGTTGGTGACAATTGTTGCTTACCTTAATCTAATCGAATTATTAGAATTGTTGGTTCAGTGGTGCTGTTTCAAAGAGTTGAGTCTTTAATGTTTAAAAAATCAGTGCTTTTATTATGTATTATCAAGCACTTAAATTCTATAATTAGTGAAGTGCAATTTAGAGTAAACATTAGGACGGAATTGTTGGTCTTATATGGATGTTGCTTTTTTTTCTTTCTGGCAGCAATGTAGTATTTGTTTGTTGACATTTAAGTTACTATACATTCATAAGGATTTAAATTATGCAGTTACCATCAACTGCATCCTTATGTACAATAGCAATTTTTATTTTATAATTACGAAACTTTTAAGGTTTAGATTCCATTGTCGCCATTAGAATACCATGGTATGTGGAGTTACTTTATAGTATGTTTGAGTGATAAACTAATAACGATTTGATTTTCGCTTATGTTTCAAAGGAAGTGTTTCTCACTGACTTTTTTAAAATAAGAATGCAAACCGTGGGGTTAAAGAAATAGATTTTTCTAGTCTTTTCATGAGATGGCTGATGCACGAATGCAATTTAGTTGAATACTGCCTTTCTTCCGGGGTCAAGTTTTAGAATGCTTTTATGTGATCAGATATTCGTGTTATCATGCAAACTTTTGTTTTAAGGGGAAAATTCTAGTTAAGTGCAGTTTTGGTGAAAATAAAACCCTTGCACAACCAGTATTCAATTCACTGGCTTGAAATTGTTGTGTATGGATCCCCTACAAAAGATTTGTGTTTGAGATTAGTTTTCCACCATTTTATTGGTGTGCCGTGTGTGATTATGTCAAAGTAACTTGCTGTATGTTCTCTCTTTTTTTTTTGATAATAAACTTGATAATATTATTAAAAAAAGAGTGTTCTTTTACATGAAATGGACTAGTGGTCCACTACCAAGAAAGATAAAATCATGAAATTAGCAATAAACATAAGTCCAGTCTCTTAAAAGATCAAGTATCGATAAACTCTGAAACTCTTTAATATTTCCAATCCAATTTGCTATCTTGATCTTGATTTTTTCCCAACATTCTTCTGCGCTGTCTTCCAAATCTTTAAAGATTCTTCTATTTCTCTCTAACCAGATACCCCAACAAATGCCATGGATCACCACCCTCCAAAAAATTCTTCCTCTTTTGCCGACCCATTGTCCAAGATCCGTAATAAACAAATCTCGTGCTGTTTTCGGTATGACCCAAACCAATCTCATTTCTTCCTAGCATATGATTTGTGTTTCATCCAATCATTACGACACAACACGCACCAACTGGGAGAAAGAGCACAATTAGGCCATCTCTTTTGCATCATCTCGGATGTAGGTAATTTTCCAAGGATTGCCGTCCACGAGAATATTTGAATCTTTGATGGAATAGGAGTTTTTTCCAAATGATATGGTAAAATTTGAAATTTTGCACACAATTATTCGCGGAGAAGAATGAATGGAAAAAAGACTTGACTGTGAACTTCCCAGACGGATCCCCTTCCCACACTCGAAAATCATCGACCCCTTCCACCAAACTAACCCTATCCAAAATGCCTAAAAACGAAGACAACTGAACGACCTCCTCCTCTGGGGAGACCTACGGAAATGCAAATCCCAAGAATAATCATGTGACACATATCGAATGCAACAAAATAAGATATAGGCAAATTACGAACCGAAGTAATACGAAATAAAGAAGGGAACAAATCCCGGAAAGCTAAATCCCCCCACCAAATGTCCTCCCAAAACCTGATTTTTGTACCCCCTCTAACCACTAATCTTAGTAGTCGGTGATATGTCGGATAAGATCTAGAGATGAACTTCCACGGACATATAAATGTCACATTCGTAGCCAACCCTGCATCCCAACCGTTTTCTTGTAACCCATATTTACTCTTTATTATTATTTTCCACAACGGCTCATTTTCAACGTTAAGCCTCCACCACCATTTTCCCAAAAGCGCTTTGTTTCTCAAACAAATATTACCAATACCTAAGCCACACCTCTCTTTCGGTCTACAAACTTGTTCCCACACAACCATATGACAATGTGATTCACCCTCATTTCCATCCCACAGAAAATCTCTCATTATCTTCTCCATCTTCCCCGCTACTCCTTTTGGTACCCTGAAAAGTGACAGAAAGTATATAGGCAAAGCATTCAATACCGCAGCAATCAATGTTACTCTTCCCCCTTTGGACAAAAATGCCTTTTTCCAAGTTGCCAATTTTCTAGTAATCCTGATCAGGATAGGTTCCCAAAAAGACACTTTTAGAGGATTACCCCCTAAAGGAACTCCCAAGTATATAATTGGCCATTGATCCCTACGACAACCAATCCTCTGGGCCATCTACTCCTCTTCAACTTCATCTTGACATAAACACAATAAAGCACTCTTATCCCAATTGATCCTTACTTCTGACATATCACAAAAAAAGTTCAAGATTTGCACCAAAAAGGTTAAGTGAACCTCCTTTTGAACGAAAAACAGTGTGTCATCCGCAAACTGGATATGTGATACTTCCACCTTTTCTCGGCCCCCTTCAAATCCTTGGATTAAATTCTCCTCCTTTGCTTTATCAATCAAACTTCCCAAAACATCGACTACCATATTGAACAAAAATGGTGATAAAGGATCTCCCTGTCTAAGCCTTTATTTGCTTTAAATTTCCCCCTCGGGATAAGGACGACATCCTCTTATCCATCCTCTCCATCTCTCTCCGAATCCCTTTTTCCCTAACACAAAGTCCAAGAAATCCCATTCCACATTGTCATACGCTTTTTCAAAATCAATTTTCAATACCCAACCTTTTTTTTTTCTTCTTCCCTTCTTCCACCAACTCATTAGCAATCAAACAACAATCCAAAATTTGTTTCCCTTCAATAAATGCATTTTGAGATTCGGATAATGTATGTGACAAAACTTTTTTCATCCTTGTAGCCAACACTTTTGCAATTATCTTGTATAAGTTCGTTGTGAGGCTAATGGGTCTGAAATCTTTAACCTTTAATGAGTCATTTTTCTTTGGTATCAAGCATATATACGATTCATTAGTTATCCCGTTTATGATCCCTCCTTCGTAAAATTCCTCAAAAACCTTCATTAACTCCCCTTTGACTACAACCCAACAATCCTGATAAAGTGCCAAAGTATAACCGTCAGGCCCCGGTGCTTTGCATCTGTCACACTCAAAAACCGCCTTCTTAACCTCTTCTTCGAGAAATGGTTGTTCAAGCTCAGCCCTCATATCGTCATCGATAGGCCTCCATTCTACTCCTTCAATCCCAAATCTTCTTACCTCTCTCTTACTGTACAACTGTTGGAAGTAATCGACAATGGCTTTAATTATTTGACCTTCATCCTCTATAACCACTCCATCCTCCTTTTCCAATCTACTAATTATTCCTTTGCTTCTTCGGTGATTAAGTAAAGAATGGAAGAATTTGGTATTGTGATCTCCTTCTTTTAACCATTTTATCTTTGCTTTTTGATATAACATTCTGTTTCGTCGACACACCAATTCTTCCAACTCCCATTTTATCATTTTTTTTCATTCACCCCTTCACCATTCTCCCTCCCCTCACTCTCCTTCTCATCCAATGTAATAATTCTGTTGTTCAATTCTGCTTCCCTCATCTCAGTCTTCCCAAACTCCTCGTCATTCCATAATTTGATCTCATCCTTAACAGACTTAAGTTTTCTCATGAATTTATATCCCTCCCAACCTTGAAGTTGTGGGCTATTCCACCATCTCGAAAATTTTTCCTTAAAACCCTTATGTTTCAACCACATGTTCTCGAATCTGAATGGACTCGGCCCCCATTTGAGTTTTTGTGTCTCCAAAACAATTGGAAAATGATCCGATGTTATTCGAGGCAAAACAGATTGCCTATGGTATGGAAATAACTCCATCCACCTTCCCAAAAACAAGAATCTATCTGTCTGCTGCAAATTGGTATAGCCCTCAAATTGACCATGTAAATTTCGCATTCAATAATGGGGGATCATACAATTCCAATTCCTGTACCAACCTATCAAACAATCCATACTTGTTGTTCGTGAATGACCGTTCATTTTCTCGGTCAAAGATCTCACAACATTAAAATCCCCTCCCAACACCACATATCCCCACAACCCCGCCAATTCATCCCAGAACTTATTTCTCAATCGTGCTTTGCATGGGCCCATATCTGCAGTAAACCACCAGCTTTCTAGGTCTTTATCCTTTTCTATACAAACCGAAACCGTAAATCCCCAATCATATTATCTGTGATGGATACCACTCTTGGATCCCACATCACCAAATACCACATGATCTGCCGAGTGAAGGTAGATGAACCCATTCAACGAACCTTGATTTCCACACACTGGATATAAAACTTCTGCCAACAACTGCTTTTTTTGTTTCTTGTAGAAAAACTAAGTCAGTGCTTCTCCTTGCGTAACATATCTCGAATTGAAAACCCCTCCTCGTTGCCGAACCCTCCCCCTCTATATCCAAGAGAGAATCTTCATCTAAACACCTTTTCTCCCCTTGCACTTATTCCAACCATATTCAATCCAGCCCCCAGTTCACCCTTTGTACTCCCATCATCTCCAACATCCCATTACCTCTGTCAAGTTCGGAAAATATCATCATTCCCCCACTGTTGTTATCACCCTTGTGGATTTTGATCTCCGACATACCCGACCTATCACTAACCATTTTATCTCCCTTAACCTCTAAATCCCTCCCCTCCCCCGAGATTTGTTTGAAGGAAAAAGACGAAGAAGAATGAAGTGAAGGATTGGAAAAATGATTATGAGAGTAAGTATTTTGTTGTGTACCTTATCCGAGGTTGGTGCGAAAAGAAGAATCTCCTATGTCCTCCAATCCCAAGCTGGTGTGTGTCGTCGTGTCCGAATTTTCAGAAATATGGTCTCGACGTCACTATAATCGCTTTCCTCTTCCGGCGCAAGACCTCGGTCCATTGTGAAATCCCCTGTCCTCCCATGTACCATCCTGTCCCATGTGCAATGATCCATTATCCATCCGCTGTGTATTTGTCTTTGTCACTCCTCATCCTGTATATTAAAACCCACATAATTTGTCCTTGATTTCTTCTTGTATAAACTACTTCGAATTTCTGTTCTTGTTTGCTTGTACAGCTAAACTACCATATCGCTGTGAATTTTTCACTGTCTACTTTGCTCATTGATGAACCATTCCCTTGTCGAAATCATCCACTCCTTTCGGACTAACCCTTTTGAGAATCTTGATTTGTTTGCCTCCGCGCACTGGTTCTGACCCCAATTGTTTTAGAACCCTTAATCCCTGTCCTTTTCTCTATGTAAACACCTTCCTGTTGATTTCCAACAAACACTTCCATCCCTTGAATGACTCGAGTATTGCTGTATTTTCCGTTCTTTGTATGTTGAAGGAAAATCTCCCCCCAATACCATATCTGTGCCATCTATTTTCTGTTGGGCAAGCTTCTTCGTCACTTTTAATCTGTTGGTATTCTGTTGTGGCCATCGAATCCTTCGCTACACCATCTTTTTTAAGATGTCCAGTATCTTCATCAACTGGTCTTTCACTCTACCCCAGCAGCTATCACTCTTGCACCATCAACTACTACCTGTGCATAGGATCTTTTTTCGTAGATATCATATGCTGAAATGTTGATCGAATCAACATAACTGCGAACATTCAGAGGACCGCGTGGTGTCTGTATTACCAAAGAGCTATTAATGAATCCCCCTTTCTAGTCCCACCACTTTGATTTTAGCAGCTGCCCAAATCTTTGAGGGAAAATAGTATCTTGACTAATATCCACCGATCCTCACACAACTGTCCCCTATATATTTGAGCACATCTGTTGCTCCACAATATCCCATGGTAATCCAATAATCCTGATCCAACTGTTGCAACATTCAAAAACTTCCTCTTCCGTGTTGATGTCGCTCCTCCATCGTTCAAAACTCAAAGAAATCCTCTTCTCCAAAAAGCATCTATTAATTTTCAAGTAGAATTCATAATCCCTCCCCGCTATTTGGCCACCACATTGCTTTATTTGGCCTTGAAAGGGAAAACCTCAATCTTCTTCTTCACCGCTTACCAAGGGCTTCTGTTAACCATTTACCCAAGATATATTAACGCATTTCTTTTGTAACAATCAGTGCTTTTTTCCACTCTTTTACTCGAGCCACTGTCGAAATTCTGAATGGGGCATCAATGTTCCCGGACCCTGTAAAGCTTGGATTGATCTTACCACGATACAAAGATTGCCGAATTTGCTGTTTACCCTTCGGTTGGTTATGCTCCTTCCATTTTTCTGTTGCTCAGAATTTTTTTCAACATAAAAACACCATACATCTCCAACCCTCTCATAACTTCCACTTGAATTATAATTCGCTGCCTCTTGTTGGATCTCTCAAATTTTGACACTTCAATATAGCTTCCTCGATCATTGATAAATTTTTTGCACAGATACAACTGCTCCCCCCAATCTCATTATGTTAAAAGTTTTATATGAGTTCATGCATAGCATATAATAAATGTAAATTGTAGAGTGAGATTTTTTTGAAAATGCTCCCCCTCTTTCACACCTCAAGATACCGGTCTCTTCTTCCGTGCATTTCAACATCTCAATCCATAAATATTGTTGATCGTCCTTCCTACTGATAACGGCGCCGGCGGCTGCCCCATTTAATTTTTTTTACCTGCCTACCTGAAAATGCGTCGCCTTACTGCTCGCTTTCTTTATGGAATACTTTGCCGCATATTACCCTCTCCGATTAACTTTCTCCGACCCATAAACCGCCCGAACTTGTCAAGTTTTTTTTCCCAGTACTCAGTCTAGCCTTTTTTTGAATCCCTGGTAACTTTGTGTTTCTGGATCGGAGCTTCTCTATTTCGTCGCCATAGCCAGTGGAATAATGTCCCAGTCTGTTAGCCAACGGTAAGAGAGGAAACGGTTAAGATGAGTTTAAGACGTTTTCTTTAAAGCCGGTGAACGGAAGGTTCGATGATTCGGTGGTGTGAAAGAACCAAGGAACGCAAGCTATATTCTTGAACTCGACCGCGAGGAGTTACATGGATCAGCCCTAACCTCAATAACTTCATTCTTAATCCACAATCATGTGTGGACTTCAATCGATTTAGGGGCAGAAGTGCAACAATCATCGCTTAGCGTTTTGTTAACAGAAGAGGCCTGTTTTTAGAGATATCAAGATTCAATTCAACGGGGAAGAGACAGAATATCATCGTACCAAGTGGTTTAAAGGCTCTAGGATGGATTAGGATATCTGATATCCTTATCAAACTACTGTCTGGGAAGTCACAGAGAATGGAACAAAAACCGATTGAGTATGGCAAAGCCAGTATCAGAGATAAAACTACTCAGAAGTTAGCTCAGAAGGTCGAACGGATTCACAATCAAGGAATGCAAAAGGTTAAGGAGGACAGTGACTGGAAATTTACAGAGAGAGATTGGCATGATGCCATTATCACTAAAGGTAGGGTCAACGTATCGTGGTCACAAGTTGAAATTATACTAGGGAAAGACGTCAAGAGGAGGATCGAAGTACATCCGTTTCAAGCTAACAAAGCGGTTTGGTGGCCAGAATGTACCAAGGAACTTTCGTTTTATCTCAATCTGAAAAGAGGATTTTCGAATTTGGAGTGGACTCTGGATTTCGAAGAATGGAGACCAAACATCAATTCAGCAGATTCGGTAATCAAGTGCTTGTAACAGTTGGATTAAGATAACGGGGTTACCATGGAACTTATGGACGCATGGATAATTCAAGTGATCGGGGCACACTGCGGGGGTTTAGTGGAGGTTAGCAACGATACAAGGAGGACTCCGAGATCTAGGGGCAGCAAAGATCAAGGTCAAACGGAACAAAAGCTGGGTTCATCAACAACAAAATTTGATTCCATTTAACGGGGTCAATAACGGGAACTCAGAATTATCACCCTTTTGATAGTAAGGCTTACGAGACTTACAGGAAAAGCAGACATACGCCCAAGTAGTGGTTAATGGCAAGAGGACTATGGCAGGTTGGGGAAATTCAAATATATGCAGGACTTTGGAGAAATCGAGACGCCACCGCACATCCACAAGGTATTGATTGAAGAGGGGCAGGGTCTTCAGTTACGGCCAAGAAGATGAAGAGCATTCAGTCAAATCATTAACTTCAGCTCAAACCGCTGAAAGGAAGGTGGGAAAATCTTACCAAGTATTCACCCAAACAAATCTGAGGATTTCAGAAGATCTCCTATCCATCATTACCTAACAGAGAAGGACAAGATTCGGGCACACAAAATAGCGAAAATGGACCTACCTCGGTATTGCATACATACCGACAGATTTATTGCAAAAGTCCAACACAGCTAACAGAGCCGTTTCTGGATTAAATGAGGACGGTGGTCAATCCAAATCCGATGAGCGGAACAGGGATGAATCAAGAAAGACAAGGGAGCTTCAACATGAAGATTCGAAGTAATATCGACAACGACTCAGAAGACGACCTATCTGGACGATGAGTTGATTTTAGTGATACGGCCAGTCACGTTTCTTCTCAATCGGAGTCCTTGTGCAATAATGATGCAGACGCAATGGACATCACAGGGTTGTCCTTCAAGAGGAAAAAATAGAGCACATCCCAGAGCCATCTATTCTCGATAATACCAATCCTTTAGTGGGAAAGGTATTTTCCTGCTTTCAATCATCGGGTTTTAATCATTCCTTTCAAACTCAATTCTTTTCTTCCTGCGTATTTTTGTGCCTTGGGATTGTCGACTGGGATATTGGGGGGGGAGAGGGGGCCAAACAAGTTCACTGATCAAGAATGGTTCCGAGGGAAACACTTACATAGGTGATTGAAGGGCTGGTGAAATTAAATGGAATGAGAAATCTTCGGGAAATGAGTACTATTTTAACAGATGAAATTGAAATGAGAGAGTCTACGGGAAAGTTGAGCAGAGAGCTTGTTAGGTGAAATGTGGGATCAACTATAACAAAGGATCGTCTTAGAGGTGCTCCAAACGTTGTTATGAAGATATGCTCTTGGAATATTAGGGGGGGAAGGTCGGCGAGAAGGCGGGGGAGTTAGTGCGCTTGGTATTCGAAAGGAAAATCCGGACATTGTGGTGGTGTTAGAAACGAAGAAGATTGAAGTGGATCGTCGATTTGTCGCAAGTTTATGGAAATCCAGATTTGTGGATTGGGTTAGTTTACCAGCGGAAGGACGACAGGAGGCATCCTAGTTATGTGGGATCCACGAGTGGTACAAGTGAGCGACAATCTCATTGGAATATTTCAGTTTCAGTTCAAATAAAGTGGAAAGAGGGAACTAATTGGTGGTCTCAGCCATTTCACGGTCCATGCAACCCAAGAAACAGAGATATTTTGGGACGAAATTGCAGGGCTGCATTCCATTTGTTGGAATAATTGGTGTGTCGGCGGAGATTTCGTCGTTCGGAATTTGAGTGAAAAGATGAACAGCACCACTTATACAACCAGTATGCATTGCTTTGATGCATGGATCGAGGAATTGGGTTTGCAACGATCCTTCGTTATTAAACGCGAGGTTCACTTGTGACAAACTTCAGGGATAATCTCATTGTTGCAGACTAGATAGGTTCCTTATTTCTGGGGGGGTGGAAGGACCTTTTCCATATTATAGACTAACAGCGCTCTGCCGAGAATCACCTCTGATCATCACCCGATAATATTTGACACAACAAGTTGAAATGGGACCATCTCCTTTCAGATTCGAAAATGTCTGGTTGACGCACAACAATTTTAAAGAGTCTCTCGAAGATTGGTGGGGCAGTTGGGAAACTCAAGGATGGGAAGGTATAAGTTTATTGATGAAACTCAAAGAAACAAAAACAGGGTTCTACTTTGGAATAAAGAGGTTTTCGGAAATGTAGATTACAAAATTTCGGAATTTAAGGAATAAGATTAGCCGGCTAGACGAGCGAGAGGCGGAAGGAATGTGTCAGAGCAACTAAATGAGACGCGAAGAGAGGTGAGTTGGAGACAATGATCATTCGAAAATTACAGATGGAGAGTCAGAAGGCAAAAGTAAATGGTGAAAGATGGGGATCAAAACTCCAAATTCTTCCATTCTCTTTTGAAGAGTAGGAGCAACAAAGCGACGATAGACAAGATAGAGTTGGAGGATGGGTCACTGACTTCAGATGAATTAAGATTGAGGAATGAAATCATTGGGTACTATAATAAGTTATACAAAAAATCAGGAGGGGATGGATCGGGTTTAGACGGGGTGGAATGGAGGCCAGTTACTTTGATGAAGGCCGAGCAGTTGGAACGGCCTTTCTCGGAGGAGGAAATCAGAGGAGCGGTGCTTGAATGTGATGGTGCAAAAGCTCCGGGGCCGGATGGATTTACTTTAGCATTTTACCAAAAGAGTTGGGATACGATTAAAGATGATCTACTCAAAGTGTTTGGTGAATTCTACGAACGACGGTATCGTCAATGGAAAAACAAACGAAACATACATTTGCTTGATCCCAAAGAAAAAAGATGCAACGAAGATTAAAGATTTCAGACCTATCAGTCTAATCACAAATTGTACAAAATTTTGGCAAAGGTCTTGACTAATCGATTGAAGAAAGTTATGAGCAAAACAGTGGCTGAAAATCCAGTGCGCATTCATTCGAGGGAGACAGATTACAGACTGTTGTCTCATAGCTAACGAAGTTGTGGAGGAGTACAGAACGGAAAAAGAAAAAAGGATGGATACTGAAAGTCGATTTGGAAAGACATATGACAACGTGGACTGGCGATTTCTAGACTTTGTGCCTTCTAAAGAAGGGCTTTGGGTTAAGTGGAGGAAGTGGATCAGGGGTTGCGTTTCTAATGTCTCGTACTCAATTTTATCAACCATAGACCAAGGGGGAAAGTTCAAGGGGGGAAGGGGGTCTCAGACAAGGAGATCCATTATCCCCTTTCTGTCTCAGACAAGGGGTTCTCAGACAAGGAATTCGACTTTCAGAAGCCCTTGGAAGTTTATTTCTCGGTCCCATTCTTCTTGTCAACACTTGATTGGCACGGCGCCTAAGGGGAGGGAATTTACTGCGGTTTTGGGAGAGATTCGTGGGTGGGTGGGTTGTCTTTCAAAGATCGTTTTCCTCACCTTTTTTACTCTCTTCATCTTCAACTAACCAATGATTCAATTTTACTCTGTTTCAAATAGTCAAGGGAATTACGTCCGTCCAGTGGGATGTGAGGTTCAGGACCGAGGGTTGATGACGTTGAGTTGGGTGAGATACACTTCCTTCTAAGTATTTTAGAGTCAGCTTCTTGAGTGTGGGTTTGTCGATGTCAGGGTTGGTAGGGGAGCCATCGGGTGTTTTCTCTGTCAGTTCTCTTTTCTATTCTTTCTCCCAAGTTTGGCTAATCTACTTTCCCTTATTTCACAAACATCTGGAAAGTACGATCCCACAAAAGGTAAAGGCTTTTTCTTGGCTAGTGGCTTTGGGCAGATTGCAAAACTTGTGACAGTTTACAGAAGAGACAGTCCGAGTACCGTTCTACGCCCACAGTGGTTGCAGCTTGTGCAAGCTTAAGTGAGAAAACCAAGGACAACCTGCTGTTACATTGTTCTTTCACAGAGAATTTGGATCAAGGTTATGCAACACCTGGGATTCGGTGGATTTTTTCCAGCAGCTCAAGAGAATTGTTGTGTGGAGAACGGATTTCTCAATCAAAGGGGAAGAAGACTATTTTTTGGTACATCATTGTACATTGCACCTTTTGGTCGATATGGATAGAGCGCAATAACATAATTTTCAACGACAAAGAAGACTCGTCGGAGGAATGTATGGGAGAAGATAAGATTCACAGTGGCAAATGGACGACTAGTGTGCCAGTGTTTCAACATTACTTCTCCTCCGACCTAGTTAGGGATGGTGTTTTATCTACTTATGAACTTGTTCTAGTTAGCTAATCAGTGGATGGACTGTGGATGCTCATCCACTAGCTTTGTAATATCAATATTATCACCTTAATAAATATTAGTTTCTGATAAAAAAAAGTTTTATATGATTTAGGATTGATAATATAATCACACATATTTTCCTCAGCCAGTAAGCACTCTCACGATCTAGTTCCAGCATGTAGCTCGCATTCCGAGTTTTTTCTGTCACCAGATAGAATCACCCCTTTTTCCCAATGAGATTAGAAATAATTTTTGCTCCTATTCTAACCTCTCTATCTGCCTTAGCAGCCTGGTACTTACTACACTCCATCCTTAACATATCTGAGTATGGTAAAAAGATTCGGTTATCTGAATGAGTGGCTTTAATTAGAAAGGAACTCAGTGAAGGTCTTTAGACAAAAGAAATAGAATGGGATTATCTGGATGAAAAGATTTTAGTAACCGCCGACAAGGCCGGTCGGAGGTGGTCGGAAATGTTCGATGGATGGGTGGCGAAGAACGGCTGAGTTCAGTAGATTACTTCGTAAGAGAATACATCAGCTAAAGTGACAATCGGAAAGGGTAGGCATTTTTTTGAATTTTCTCTCACACTCAAGAAAGGTGCAAAAATGAGAATATGAATGTCGCCGACGGCCGTCGGCCGGCGCCAAGATTGAGGAAAAGTCGATCGACAAATCTCCAGTAGATGAAGGTGATGATTGAGCAGTGGAAGAACCCCTAATGTTCGACGTCTGAAGGTCGAGAGTGTGCATTTTCAAAAAACTTCTCTCACTAGACCTTTTTAACTTTTTTTAACTTACTGCTACTGTATGTTCTCTCAGAATATGAAAATTAATCTTTGATTCAGAGTTCAGAATGCAAGAGTATATATTTTCCTTTAGCTGTCGTAATTCTTTTCGATGATTCTATCCAGTGTCCTGATGTTGGGAAATATACTTCAGGTCTGCTTTGTGCTTATCTCATGCTACTTCTTCCAAGAGAACCCTCTCTGGTAAGAACCCATTATACCTCTCATTTTTGTATTCCTTTAATAACTGCAAGAGTTCTTTTCAAACGTGTGTATTTGATATTTTCTCTTAGTTTCTTCACTTATACCCAACCCTAAACATAACAACTCTGCTGTGTAGAAGGCATATATGAGAGTCTTTTTCTCACCAACTCAAAACAGAATAACTCAAGTGTGTTGAAACCATGGCTATTAAAGTTCACGTTGTATTTTTCTTTGAGTTCTTTTGTTATTCAAAGCTGTTATGGTGGTTGGAAAATATCTAATGGTGCTCACTCTACTGTTGATATTAGTCAAGAGTATGTTGACCAGAGAAGCATTACAGGTAGGCATCTTGTTGCGGTTCCAAATTTGTAGTTTTGGAAGTTGGAATTTCTTACTCTTAATATTTATGGCCATGTTTATAGACTTGGTAATAATTGATGGTGCTTTAATAATTTCACAAAGTATGTGGAAGGAAAGGGTTGCCATCCATTATCATAAACTGCGAATAAAATGGTGAATTTGATTTTTGCGTCATTCCCTGAGATGCAAAGCTTGTTATTTTGTGCTTGTTTCCCGTTGCTATATGTCATACTGGATGACTGTGTTAGTTATTCTTCCTCGTGTATCTAAGCCTGCAAATTTGTTAGTTTGAATGAAATTCTTGGGATCCAAAAAAGATTTTCCTTCATCTTAACAGCTTTTCTTTATTTTAGCTTTTGAATTCAATTTTAATGGATTACATTTTAAAAGGGTGTTTTCACGTGTTTTCAATTTATTGGAAGGATCCAGATTGTATCTTAAAAGCATTCGTTTTCTTGCTGCAGGGTGATCTGCAAGATTTTTTGTATCTTCGGCAGAATGTGTTACCAGCTGTTTTAGCTATACTTAACTTGAAGGTACATTCCAAACTAGGTACAGTGGCTTTGATATTTTGAAGTGATTTGATGAGATTGATCATAAATTTTAATAACCAAGGAATTTTTTTACAATCTTCAAATGATTCTCTGTGAAAATTCCAGTCTATCTGCAAAAGAAATGAATCGCATCAACGTATAGATTGAGAGACAATATATGTTGGACATATTCAATTTTGTCCATCAATTTTCTAAACCCTAGTACTACGTCCTTTTTTGTATCTCTTTACTTCTTTGCTTTTTTTATACATGTATAGGTGGTGCAGGATGTTGACATTATTTAGAATATTTTATTGACCTCCTAATTACATATGAATTCACAACACTGAATGAGCGGTTCGTTGTGCTGCTGCCGGCAGCTGCATATGCCCTTTCGACTGGTTCTACCCCTTTTCTGTATGACGCTTCAGGACTTCTGCCATTGCTCTATGCTACTGAGCCTGTGGAGGAATTGGCCAAGGTATTATTCTTGCAAATCCATCCTTATAAACCTTTTGATCTCACGTATAATGGCTTATCTTAAATAGTTGTATCCGATGTCTGGTAGATAGAGGAAAGTCCAAGTGATTTTTTGGAATGCTCCGTTGATGTTCTTGCGAAGATTGATATTGATTCTGGTCCAAAGGTGTCACATACTTCTATTTTTTGCTACTTTTGAAATTTTAATAACTGATGGATTTTCACTGTCAGTTATGATAAATTTGTAGGTGAATTTGTCCAATAACTGCCAAAATGTACGATTGCCACTGAATCTAAGAGATCAGCCTGCTTCATGAAATAGAAAATCACGTTCTTGAATGCACAAAGGAAGCAGAAATTGACAAAATGTGCTCTCAGAAGTTATTACACATGCGCTCTCTTAGCTAACTTTCATGTTCTGCTCATATACAACAAGGTCAATCTTCATTTCATGATCCTTCCCATTTCCCGTTGCGGCAGTAGTGTCCCTTTTATATGTCCCATGACTTAGCGTAAAAGCTTTGAACTGTGTTGTATGCTCCTCTATAACTTTTAATAAGCTCCAAGTAATTGGGGCTTGAGACAAACCTGCACCATGACGGTGTGACATTGTTCATTGCCTAATGGTTACCCATCACACTCTTTTATGGTTTGATTAGAAGGTCCATATTTTTCTCAATCACTTGATTGGGGATGCCAATTTTATTCATTCCATTATTTTTTTTTGCTTTCGCTAACAATTTATAGGCTTTTTGTTCAATCTGATCTTAGTCATTTGTTTAGTCAAATATAATGTTTTTGTGATAAATTTATTGACACGTTGATTCTCTTTAGCACTAGTTTGCATATTTATTATTTCCTTTCATTTTTCTCAAACGACTATAATTTTTTATATATATGTTTTCAATATTCTGTTGTATTCTCACAGTGTTTCACATTTTTCTTTCACTCTCAGGATCAAAGAAATTCCTCGTTTCTTTTCTAAACTGGGTGAATCGTTGTTAGGATATCTAAATCATGCCATTTCAATTGTGGAGAAATATTACAATGATGGTTGTCTGGATGTTTGGAGTGGAACTCCATAATTATTAACATTGACTCGACTGCGACTTCTTTTAAAAGTTTCACTAGCTCGCCTTTTCTTAGCAATTGCCAAGAGAAAATATTTGCAAGTTCTGGATTTTATTTTGAAATTGTTCAACTCTTCTGAGAGGCTTCTGAAAGCCCTTGCAAAACTGTATTGAAAGATGTTCAGAGTGCAGAAGGAATTCTCAAGCAAAGCCAGACTTCCTCGACTTATCAGACACCCACTCCATTGTTAGTATCAATCTCAATCTTTGTAGGATTGTCTTCAAGCAGAGTGAGTGGCAAATGCATCTGGACATAGGAGCCGAGCCCTATGAAGAGTTGGGAACAATAAGTGTTAAGTATGGTGGGTCTGCTAGCTATAAGATTAGTCTCCCTGAATAAACCGGGAGACCGAAATTACCTTCTTGAGGAGATAACAAGAAACCTGAGACATAAATCATTAAGAGAAATATGGTTTATTTCTTGTTTCCTTTTCAGCTCGTTTCGGTTTGTATTGATATGGATAGCCATCTTTCTCCCAGAAAATATCGATTGAGTATTTAGGGCTATTGTAGTTGGTGCAATGACGAGTGTTGGCCCTGTATTATTTTTATTGATAGCCATTGCAGAGGATTTAGAATGATCATTTAATCTAATATTAACACCTTGTGCTTCTCGATTGGGCCTGCGAATAAGCTTCCTCTAGATTTGGCAAGGAGAGGAAGCCAAAGCCCTGATCACTAAATCGATGTAGATTGTGATCAAGACAAAAAAAATATATTGATCCGATACTTAGCGATACATTTCCTTAGTTTCTCAATATCCTATGGACATTTCATATCATTTAGCCTACAGTAATCAAGTTTGCAAGAATTTTGAGTCCAACTCACTACATTACACCACAAGAGGGCGATCTCTTTGCTGTGGTTGGAATGTTTGCTCATTGGCTTTAGGCTCGAGAAGAATTTGACACATCCCAGATAGTTCTTGATTCTATTCAAAACTTCTTTAGCCGCCACACAACGCAAATAGGCCATCAGCCTTCTATCATGGAATTGATGAGCAAAGACTTGACCCTTAGCATCTTTAGCCTCCCATTCCTCATAGCTTGGGCCGCTTCTATGCGATGCAACCTTCGTCATTGTGATGCATCCCAATTTCTTCTGCCTGCAATATGCATCTCTATAAGTTGAGACCAAATAGGATAATTAGCATTATTCCAACTCGATCAATTTGTTGGAAACAAAATTTCATGAACAGTTGCTATGAATTGCTTTTTGCCATCAAGAGGTGTCCACATTGCTTTTCCAGACATGATGTAAGAACTAGATGAAAGATTAAGAAAGACATGGCTTCTAATTCAGCCGAAAAGAAAGAACAATTTGCGGTTTCTACTCTCCTATACCAATACAAATTGATAAATGGCTTGAATGATCTCCATATATACTAGGGAAACCTCTATCACAATATACATAACCTATTCTTAATAGTAAACTATACAATCAATAGGAATCACTCATGCAATTAATATTTTGATTGTCAGACATCAAAGCCTATCTAAAAAGAAAATTTATCGATACAAAATATTGGACGGCTAATTTTCTGACTCTAATACATCAATTCTATTTAAAATGAAAATATGATAATGCAAACATTGTGCGAGCTATTTACGCTTACTGATTGTTGTTATGTTCTTCACTTTGTATGCAGGTTTTCTATTGTGAACATACATTATCTCTAGCTTCCAGCTCCATCTTGACTGTCACTTCCGTTCTTTTCTAAAGATACAATGCATGTACAATTCAAACTATTGTGGATGGCTTCTTGGATAGGTTCAACCTTCTGTTAGTTGTCTATATTGTTTTTCCCATGTTTCTTCTAAAGTTTGAGTGTTTCTATTATTGATTGCTTTATTCTTGCAGTGAGGAGCACTCTAAAAGTTTCGAACTGTTGACAAGATTAACATCTTCAGACTGGACAAAGTATTATGGTGATTCTTCAAAACTTATATTTCAAGCTGTTTTTTCGTTATTATATTATCCTTTCCAGTAATTTTGTCTTGTGTATTTATTGTTGAGTGCATAATTTTTAAATAAATGACACCTTATTTTGTAGTTTATAGTTGATCTACATTACAAGATCGCTGCTGCGGCTCATCATTGGCATAAATTGCAACCATTTGGTTGGCACTGAGGTGCTCGTTCAATTTGCTGCAACCATTTGGCCGGCACTGAGGTGCTCGTCATTTGCTTTGGGCATAGAGCTGTAATTCCTAGTACTTTAAGTGAGTATTGCTGTGATATAAATATTAGGAATTACTCTACTCCATTATTTTGCTGTTTGGGAGGCATATAAATATGTTGCATTTTTATCGAAAATTTTTGTTAATGTTGAGTCGTATTATACCATGATATGTTTGTCGATACAACGAACATTTTATCATATTTTTCTGAATACAATTTTAAGATTAATGAAGTCTGTAATGGTCGTTTATAACTTAGCTCTGTTGATTGCAATTTTCAGTGTGTTATGTGGTCTTAAGTATGATATTCTTCACTTGTAACTAAGAGTTTTTTTAAAATACTTGGAGGAGTTTCTTTTAGAATAGAGGTCAGAGGGTACAATTGACTTAATTTGGATACTAGTTGAACTCTCATGGGGCTCTTATATCATGTGATCTTGCAATGGTTGTGTAATTTTTGAACAGTTACCTTCTCAATTTGATTGGTCAATTCATTGGTTGCGACTGTTTACTTGATCACTGTTGTTGTATAATTTCTACGCTGCTCAATATATCAAGAGATACCCATCAGGGGAGACTATCAGAGTGCTTGCGTGAACAACTTCAGGCAACAACATATTTTAATCTCTTTTGTTCATTTAATGTTTTATATTTATGCTGATAATGTTTTATGATTTATGGTGACTTAGTTGTTTCACTTTATAGTTTTTAGTGTCAGAGTCGGTCGCATGTTACATCCCTTGTGGATCTAATAAGAAGCTATCCGTAAACTACATCATCACGAGCTGTATTACTTCTCCAACAACCTTTACCATTGGTGTGATTCATCTATGGTTGAATACATAAAAGTATGATCCATGTATCCCTTGATTGCAATGATAGATTTCAGAATATACACGCAAAATTTTAACTGGTGTAAACTATTTCTTTACCACAATCACTTTCACAGCTTTTAATTGCAATTGCTCATTAATTGTGGTCAATATCTTCAATCAGGAACTAGTGGCATTCCCTGAATTCAATATATTTTATGAAATACGAGACTTCCACCAGAAAATACGTCAAACCTACTCACCGAGGGTTCCTTACTGAATGTAAGCAAGTGCTCCCTGCCTCATGTTTATTGCCACTGGACCATAATGTTCAAGCCGTTTGTGTTCTTCATTCATATCTTACTTTGTTATAAGAGTGTTTTTAATCTTTACAGTTTGTAAAGAGACCTCACTATGTCCCTCCAAGATTACTTCTTTGCAGGTATGTCCTTTACTCTCCCAGTTCACATATTTTTGTTTCATAATATTTCTACTTGTGAAACAATATGGTGAAATATGGTATAAACACAACATCTTATTTCTCTTTTTATTTTGTTCTGTAAATGTAATATTTCTTTGGCTTAAACAATTTAGTGAAGAGTATAACTGACACAACTTCTTAGTCACAGTGAGTGTTTTTGGTTTTTTTCCTTCATTACATGAATGACAACATATAGTTCCAACTTCATTTTTCTCCTTTATAAAGTGACCATCTTTGTGCTTTGTCTTATCATGTTGAATTGGTTTTTGGACAATACTTATTGCTGCTTTGTTGGCATAGTATAATCTCAAATGCTTTCTATTATTCTTTGGAACTTTTCGAGGACTCTCTTTAACCAAAGAACTTCAAAGACTCTTTGGACCATAACATTGAATTCAGCCTTTGCACTACATCTAATGACATCACTCTCCTAATTCCACCATGTCATTGACTTACCCAAACAAAGGTGTTATCCCGAGGTAGATCTTCTGTCAGTGATAGATCTAGTCCAATTTGCTAGCAAAACTGGGTAAGGACACTCGCCAATGTCCTCAAAAGCTTCGCTCCGTGACCACCATCCCAGAACTCTTCAATAGATCTAATATGTATTTACACTGAGAAACAACAATTTCTTGTTTTGCAATTTTCATTCCCATAAAGTCTCAATGCCCCCAATTCCTTAATTTTAAATACATTTGCGTAGTTCTTTTAGTTTTACATCTACATCTCATGTAAAAATAATGTCATCGACTTATATAATTAACATTTGAATTTTGCCATTATGTACAATAAGTCTGTCCTTGCTGATATCCGTGCTACTCTACAGACCGAGTCAATTTTTCAGACGAAGCTCTCGGATAATATAAGCCTATATAGAGTTTTTTCTAGTTTGAACGCTTTAGTTTACTTTTTCTTCTTGATCGCCATTAAGAGATACATTCTTTACATGAAGTTGTTGAAGAGGCCATTCAAGTTAGCTGCCATTAGCAAAAGGACCAACACCGTGGTAAGTTTTACAATTGGTGCAAAGGTTTCAAAGTGATCTACACCATGAGTTTGTGTGAAACCTTTGACTACAAGTCACTCCTGATATCTCTCCAATGAACGGCCATAGTCGTGTGTTATCGTGAAAATCCATTTACAATTAAAGGTTGTTTTCACTTGGTAGTGTCACTGCAATCCAAGTGTTGTCTCCTCAAGCAATGCATCTTTCAACTTTGGAATTTTAAGAGCTTCACATACGTTTTTTAGATTTTCTGCATTGGACACTTTTGAAGTGAAAACAATAAAAAAAGAAATCTTTTCATAAGAAACAAATTTGAATAAAGGATGTTTTGTACATGATTTGGTAGCTTGTCGATGAATCATTAGGCTCGGTCTGAATAATTGAAGGAGATGAGGGATCACTTGACAGGTTCTAACAGTTGATTTGATTTGGGTTCAGAGTAATGACTGGTGTGACAGAGGAGAGTCCTTGGGTTCTTTGAAGATGATAAGTCGTACTTTTGGAGAAAGAAGAAAAAGCCTTGGGGGCACATAGCAGTTCATAAGCATTTTTTACAGCACTTAGACAAGGAATCTGTAAATTAATTTGGCTGGAGATATTAATGAATAGTCTACAGATTCTCTCCTGAGAATTGATCGAGGTCATAATGTGTTTTTTAATAATGTTTATCGAAACTGATCAAGGTCCTAACATGATCGAAGCATACGAGAATTGATCGATCCACAATCGGATGAATACAATTAAACAAGAGTTATTCTCTAGAATGTATCAAGAGTTTATCCTCCAGAACTTATCTTTCTTCATAAACTCCTCATCAAGTGGTTAGTGGGCTAGAGCTTTGGAAGAATTGAGATTGGTTTGGGTGGTGCCGAGATCAACACAAGATTTATTTACTACGGATCTTGGACATCTTCTTGGCAAGAGGGCAAATTATTGGAGAGTGGTGTGGTACATGACATATGTTGGTCTGTGTGCTTTGAGGGGAATATAAGACTTTTTGACAACATTGAAGAGACCAAGTTAAGAGATTTATTGAGAGATTGGACTTTTTGTGTATTGTTTAGATGATCAGAGTCTTGTAGTTTTTTGTCGTGAGTGGATCACTAGTTAGCTTATTTTAATTAAAAGCCTCTGTATTTAATAAAATATCGTGTCTTATTAAAAAATAAATCTTTTTTCATGAACTCAATATGATTGTGTTCATTGAGGCTTTGTGTTTGTTTGATTTCTAGTTGTTAAAGGACTTGTCAGAACTTGAATTTTAGTGTTATTGCTCAGGGTTTCTTTCAACTGAAAATGGTCAACGGGCTTTGATGCAACTGGATTCCTATGAGAGGTCTCTTATTGTGGTTAGAATGTATTTCAGATTTTCCATTATATTTTATGCTTTATATTTATGATTTATGTGCTCTTTTTCCTATGACTTGTCTTTTGCTGATCGATTAGGAATAATGTCTCATTGTCTTGGAAAGGTCGATTTATTTATACTACAAAAAGTTTGGCATCATTCTGGTGAGTCACGACTAAATGATTGCATTATGTCTTTTGAGCAAATGAAGTTTTTTGTATATTTTTGTCGGTATATTAAATGAAAGAATTTCTTTCATATAATATATGTTTTTATTAATTATATCATCACAACTTATGAAGTGCAAAAGCAATTGTCATTGGGTTTGGCTTTGAGATATTTCATCTTGTTGCTTTAAATATGTACCATTATGTCATGCTTGAATAACATCCATTAAAATAAGTTAAAAAATTGTTTTGTACATATACATTGTGCATCCCGAGGAGATGGCAAATATTGAACCAATAGAACCAACGATACAATCACCAACTACATGGGGCATACCTACAAGGATCTTGATTTTCCTAATGATATCCTTGGGACACGGCATTTCTTCTTAAAAAATAGCTCGATTGCGTGCATTCCAAATGTTGTAGACACGTGCTGCCACCGCAATACGTCTAAACTTAACAATTTCGCTGTTTTTGCATGTTTTTGTGATAAATAGATTTAATTATGTTTTCCAATTTATATAATCATTCTAGGTCCACTCAAAAGGTGTTTAATTTGGAGCTTGTGCGGATAGTTATTTCTAATCTACAAAGAAAGTTGACAGGTAAGTTGTTACCGAGAAAGATCGTTAGCTCATATTTCGTCATGTGAGATTTCGGTTGGGAATAAATCTAGCAAGCGGACTAGGTCAAGTTATAGTAAATGGATGATGAGTCCAAGTATCGATCCCACAGAGACTAATATTTAATTACTAGAATATTTATCACTTAATTTAAGCTAGACAAAATAAATAAAAAGATGATATGTGGATTATCTAATCCAAAATATTAAATAAAATTATATCAATTAAAACGACGGATTCAGATATCAAAGGAGGGATTCAAATTCAAACTAAATAACTAAGACACACAACGGTACCAAATTCTACTATGTTGACATGTGTTTAAATTCAATTAATTATTTAATTCTTGACAATCGCGGTGAAATCTCCAAATTTATTATTAAACGATTCCTTGAGTTAATAAACCTATTTAAGTCTAACAGTCTAATTATTTCTAATTGAATTTAATTAGATTTAAATGCATTAATCTTCGTTGGAATTTCAGTTTTCACCTAAAACCGCACACTGAAACCGAATACTATTTCTAGTCAGTTTAACATGTGTTGATGACGTCTTTGTTGCTTATTTAATCAATCATCTTCCGATTCGTGATAATCAACATAATGTAACTAGTGATCAGGCTATTACCAAGAAATATTAAAATAACATCAATCAATAATTAAAATCAAGAAAAATACTATAATGAAAATAAAACAAATATCAAATAAAATATTGTTTGGTCTATTGTGGCCTTAGCCTAAGAACATTATTCCATGAATTCAAAATAGAAGTGAAAAGTCATATTTTAAAGTTCATAGAAGAAACAAAAGAAAGAAATAACTAAGAGGAATTCTCTGTGATTTAGGGCGTGTGTGAGGAATTCCTCCAGCTTTTGTCACAGTAGCTTCTGTTCCTTTCTTCCGCGGTCTTCTGCGCTTCTTCTTCCTGTACGTTTTTGTTATCTTTCTCTTCCCTCTCCTTCTGCGATGCCTTCTTCCGTCTCTTCCCTCTATACGCTTCTCTCTTCTCTCCCTTCCGCGCTGGTTTTTTTTCTTTTGTTTTGCGCCTCCTCTCTTCTGCTCACGTAACTCTGCTTTTTATAATTCTTCATGGGCCTAATCCTCCAACTTTCTTTTTAAGCCCATCTCAAACTTAACCCTTGTAAATAAGATGTAGATTTTATTTTCAATATATGAGACTCATCTTTATCAAAACTTCAATAATATCAGATAATAAAATATAAGAATATTTTATTTCTTTTCCTTTGGTATTTTCTTTTCTTTGAAGTCTTGTAGATTATTTTATTTCCAAATTTAATCATTTTTCCTCTTTCATTTAAATCTACAATTATTAATTCAATTAAGCATATGATTAGGGATTTAAAAGTCAGATAAGGACAAATATTATCAAATCAAATCCCTAAAATCTTTGTAAGATTTGGCCTTATCAATCCCCCCACACTTAAGCCTTTGTTTCGTCCTCGAACAAATCAGAGAATAAAAATATAACGAGGAATATTCAATGATCACCACAAAATTGACACAATCAACACTTTTCAACCTACTAAATTCCGTCATACTCAATCAAAAGATCACACGTCAAAAATCATAAAATTCACTTTCATTGCAACTTTTAAAACTCAAGCATTCACTAGAAAAGATCAAGATAATGAGACGTGTGTAGTGTGGAAGTCAAACTCATATTACTCAAAGGTGTTTTAGTTCAAGGAATGCTCATATTTTTTGATATTTTTTTAAGAAACTCTCCATAAGCTTATCTTTCATACCTTTTTTCCACTAAATGTTGGAGGAATATGACCCGGTCAATAGGTCTTTTAAGCTTATAACGTTAGGCCACGGCTCACGGCTACAATAAAGGTAGGGATATTCAAAATGAGAGAAAATAAACAATTATTCCTTCAGCGCATTCCTTCATCTTTATCTTCCTCCTTATTGAGTTTCATCATCCTCCATCAATTTTTTTTCCATCTTCCTTCAACTTTCATTCATCTTTCCCCACTATTTTTCTCTTTTCTTTCGGTCTTTTTTTTTTTTCAATCCTTAACAACATTCTCTTTTAGGTTTTTCAATCACCACATCAAGATTCCTCCTTCCTCTCTTTTTATTATGTACATATATTTTTTCATCAATCCCCTTCTCATTCTTCATGATTTTTTTTAAACTCCTCCAATTTTTATTATCAACACATGGGAGTTATTGAAAATTTAAAGCGCTAAAGGAGTTTATTTCTCTCAAAATTAGGTAGAAGAATAGTGTATGAGCTAAAATTGGGTAGTTGATGTGGGATTTCGAAGGAATACGAATGGGGGCTAATTGTCTGTCTTTGACACACTCCATTCGATTTATTAGACTCAAAAGAGAATACTAGGATATAATGATGCATTGGGTAGGCTCGAAGGCTCAAACGGTCCCAAAGATCGCCTAAATCATCCCTAAGTCATTATCCTCCGTATTTCGCCTCGAATGATAATCAGACAGTTCTAGATTGTTTCTTTCTTTTCTTTCTTTTTTTTTTTTTGATTTTTTTATGAGCCACACCTTTGCCAATTCACATTAATTCATATAAGTATGACCTAAAGTGCATAGATTATGTCTCAAAAATATGATACAAACCAGTTTGTGCTCAAATCCTTCGGCTACAACTACAGCTCATCTCAATCAATTCTAGGTATGATTCAATCTCTCGAGTGATCAAAAATCTAGGAAGTCAATTAGTATGTCATGTAATCACAAGTGCAGTTTCTCAAACGAATAATCAGAAAACAAATTTCATGCCGAGGATTTAAACAATAAAGGCACATGCTAAGTGTTGTGACTGTTAAACCAAACACAAATTCCTCCCCACACTTTATATTTGCACTGTCCCTCAGTGTCATGCCATTCAAAAGGAATACAAAAGTTAGATGCAGAATAGTAAGAGAACACTTCCCTGGCAAGTGTGCTTTAAATTCCATGGAGTGCTACATGGGGATGGTAGAATTCCTCAGTGCTGGAAATCTTTTATTTCAACAGTTTAGCTTTTCCAGAGTCTAAGTCATCTTACTTCATTCCAATATTCCCTACACACACCAAAATCACAGAGGATTAAACTAACAAATGAAAAAAAAAATAAAAATAAACATGCACGACATGAAATAAATAAATCACTGGGGTTGCTCCCAGCAAGCGCTAAATTCATTGTATATAGCTTGACTACGGAGAAAGCATCCATCAAATAGCGGCTTCCGCCCATAGTAAATATCATACAATATTACCTATGGGTCTGGATTATATGTGCCCTCAAGCTTGGCATGATATTGACATTGTAAGCTCGTCGCTCCAACAACACTCGACAAAGACTGATTATCAGGGGAAGAAAAATCTAATCCATGATAAAGCTCGTAGAGGATGTAATATTCTTGAGTTTGCGTTGATGGAAATAAAGAATCTGCTGGTGGAATATATGTTAAGACCATATATGAGTTCAAATCCTGTCGACTGTGTTCTTCTACATCCTCCAACTCACTTCTGTCTCATCTTCGCATAGGAATTCCTCAACTTCACTTCTGCCTCATTTTGCGTATGGATTCCTCGAAGAATTCTTCTTCCTTCAGCTCAAATACTTGTGGAAGATCAGATTCAGAATGAAAATTTCTACATGATTTGACTCACTCTCCAAACCTTTATTGTTTGAGTTGTCATCATTCACCCATACCTGATTGGTCATAATTGATCGACAAAAATCGCTTGTCCTCGTTGGTTGGATTTCGGACACTGGTTTAATTAGAAGCTCAATCTGTTCATCGATGAAACACAAAGAGGTTGACCATCTTCTTCCACTGGGCTATGATTTCATCTAAATGTGCACTACGCTCTTCTTGTTGCTCAAATGGTTGGTTACAAAATCGGGGCAAAATTGTGGAGGAATATTGGTGACTCCAACCCTGCAGTGAAGGATCACAATGCCAAGTGGTAGTCGAAATCTGCCATATCATTTAACAAGTGCATCGCACTGTTGTATTCTCTATTAAATAAGTGACTACCAGTTGCCAAAGCCCCATAATTTACCCAACTTCTTGTTGCCTCATCCAAACCAAAATAGAAAAATGAATAAGCGTGTAGTTTGACAAATCATGAAACCGAAAGTTGTTTGCTAGATCATTGAATCTCCCCCATAGCAGCATAGAATGGTTCCGAGTATTGTTGGGCAAAATTCGTGAACACTCCCCGATGATCCATCTTGAAGTACCTCGCAATAAAATAAAAATAAATCAATAAAATAGAAAAAAATCGAAAAATGTCTAGTCTCAAATAAGTAATTTATTCTAATATTAAATAAATTAATCCCGGCAACGGCGCCAAAAACTTGACCGACGATTTCTGTTGGGAAATAAATCTAGCAAGCGGACTAGGTCAAGTTATAGTAAATGGTATGATGAATCCAAGTATCGATCCACAGAGACTAATATTAATTACTAGAATATTTATCACTTAACTTAAGCTAGATAAAATAATAAAAAGATGATATGTGGATTATTAATCCAAAATATTAAATAAAATAATATTAATTAAAACGACGGATTCAGATATCAAAGGAGGGATTCAAATTCAAATAAATAACTAAGACACACAACGGTACCAAATTCTACTGTGTTGACACGTGTTTAAATTCAATTAATTATTTAATTCTTGACAATCACGGTGAAATCCCCAAATTTATTTATTAAACGATTCCTCGAGTTAATAAACCTATTTAAGTCTAACAGTCCAATTATTTCTAATTGAATTTAATTAGATTTAAATGCATTAAATCTTCGTGGAATTTCAGTTTTCACCTAAAACCGCACACTGAAACCGAATACTATTTCTAGTCAGTTTAACCATGTGTTGATGACGTCTTTGTTGCTATATTTAATCAATCATCTTCCGATTCGTGATTAATCAACATACATGTAAATAGTTGATCAGGCTAATAACAAGAAATATTAAACTAACATCAATCAATAATTAAAATCAAGAAAAATAATATAATGAAAATAAAAAAGTATCAAATAAAGTATTGTTTGGTCATATTGTGGTCTTAGCCTAAAGAAAATTATTCCATTAATTCAAAATAGAAGTGAAAAGTCATATTTAAGTTCATAGAAGAAAACAAAAGAAAGAAATAAATAAGAGGAATTCTCTGTGATTTAGGCGTGTGTGAGGAATTCCTCCAGCTTTTGTCACAGTAGCTTCTGTTCCTTTCTTCCGCGGTCTTCTGCGCTTCTTTCTTCCTGTACGTTCTGTTCTTTTCCTTCCCTCTCCTTCTGCGATGCCTTCTTCCGTCACTTCCCTCTATACGCTTTCTCTTCTCTCTCTCTTCTCTCCCTTCCGCGCTGGTTTTTTTTTCTTTTGTTTTGCGCCTCCCCTCTTCTGCTCACGTACTCTGCTTTTTATAATTCTTCATGGGCCTAATCCTCCAATTTCTTTTTAAGCCCATCTCAAACTTAACCCTTGTAAATAAGATTGTAGATTTTATTTTCAAATATGAGACTCAATCTTTATCAAAACTTCAATAATATCAAGATAATAAAATATAAGAATATTTTATTTCTTTTCCTTTGGTATTTTCTTTCTTTGAAGTCTTGTAGATTTATTTTATTTTCAAATTTAATCATTTTTCCTCTTTCATTTAAATCTACAACTATTAATTCATCAAGCATATGATTAGGGATAAAAAGTCTAGATAAGGACAAATATTATCAAATCAAATCCCTAAAATCTTTGTAAGATTTGGCCTTATCAATCCTTCCACACTTAAGCCTTTGTTCGTCCTCGAACAAATCAGAGAATAAAAATATAATCGAGGAATATTCAATGATTCACCACAAAATTGACACAATCAACACTTTTCAACCTACTAAATTCCGTCATACTCAATCAAAAGATCACACGTCAAAAATCACTGACTGATATGCATTGACCTAGTTGCTTGCTTTGCTAGTTGTGCATTGTTGTTTGTTTTGAAATTTGAATTGAGATTGCTTGCTTATTCTTGTAATTGGAAATTATATCGGCATATCATGACAAATTTTTGTTCAGTAATTTGCATAAGAAGATAAAATTTGTTCAGTTTAAAGGTTATTCATAGTTTTATTAAGATCTATGAGAGGAATAATTGCATCTAACCAAAAAACAAATTTTGATCTTTGTTGATTTGTAAGTTATTATCTCATTTTATACAGGTGCAGGAAAATATATTTATCGAGTCCAATGCCTCGATCAAATCAATTAAGATATTCTTGACTGCTCTAAATAAGCTTCGACTGTGTCATGTAACGGAAAGTCAGTCTTCTGTTGTTCCTCAAAAGCAGGAATGCTCGAAGGTAGAGGTGCTAGACAACCAACAATGTGTTCTTTGCATATTGATTTATGATTCGATTAATGTGATAAAAATAGAAGCATTACATTCTAAAGATATTGTGTTTCAGCTGGCTGAAACATAAAGGAAAATAAAGATTTGTCTGCTTGCTAAATGGGGGCATTTGGGTTCATGACCCTGGTAAAATTTGAATTTAAAAATAAATTGCCACCTTCTGATGAATACCTGTGACCCCAACTTTGGGACAATGCCCTTGATGAAAAAGATCATTTTTTAAAATCTTATTTGACCATATGGTCATTGGCCCAATTCCCCCTTAATGTGATGGAAATGTAGCAGTGGGGTAGGGTAGGAATTCATAACAAGTACGAAACAACGTTATTTCACACTTGAACGAGGCCCAATATATATGTTTAATTCTTGGTTCATTAAGATTACATGACATAAGACTCTTAGCAGTATTTTACACTCGAACAAGAAACGGAGACCGGGGACAATTAAGGAAAATGTTTTTATTAAATAATTATTTTTAATTATTTAATATATGATGTTAACAAGGGTGATTTTCGAAAATGGGCCTTGTTAAGTTATTTTACACGACGAGTCGTATTTTAAACCGGTATTCAATTTTTAGCAAAAAAGATGACTTGTTGAGGGTTCGGACAATATTTTCAAAAAGGTACCTAAACGAAATATTTTACGATGGCGTTTTTGTGCTTATTGGGCCTACTTTAAGTGTTATTGGGCCCAAACTCTTTCACCTCTTAATTATTTTATTGAGGTCTCATCATACAACTTTTTTATATCAAACCCTACCCCAAAACCCTAATCTCCTCACCCCATTACATTCGGCCGCCCCTCACCTCGTCCAGCAGCTCCCCACTCGAGCTGCAACAGCTTTGACACGCCACCTTCAAGGAAAAATCGTTAAGAGTTGTGATCTCGTCTCTCCGGTGTTCGTCCCTCGTGTTGTTTGTGTGAATCTTCGAGCGTTTAGATGCAAAGGCACGCCTGATTCCCTTATTGTCTCATCGATCACTATATTATGTATGTTGAATTGTATTTGCATGATATATTAAGGATATGGTGTTATGCATCGGTTTTGCTTATCTTTTATGCGAAAACATTGGACATTCTTGCATATTTCTCACGCCTTGATCTTGATTTGTAATGGACTGCCATGGCTTGAGAGATAGGGGCGATTACAGTAGGCTTGAGAGAT